>NC_053390.1:59334841-59634841 GCF_905171765.1 Bufo bufo
GCAGCAGAACATTCTCCACAGCGTCTCCAGACTCTGTCACGTCTATCACATGTGCTCAGTGTGAACCTTCTTTTATCTGTGAAGAGCACAGGGCACCAGTGGCGAATTTGCCAATCTTGGTGTTCTCTGGCAAATGCCAAACGTCCTGCACGGTGTTGGGCTGTAAGCACAACCCCCACCTGTGGACGTCGGGCCCTCATATCACCCTCATGGAGTCTGTTTCTGACCGTTTGAGCAGACACATGCACATTTGTGGCCTGCTGGAGGTCATTTTGCAGGGCTCTGGCAGTGCTCCTCCTGTTCCTCCCTGCACAAAGGCAGAGGTAGCGGTCCTGCTTCTGGGTTGTTGCCCGCCTACGGCCTCCTACACGTCTCCTGATGTACTGGCCTGTCTCCTGGTAGCGCCTCCATGCTCTGGACACCACGCTGACAGACACAGCAAACCTTCTTGCCACAGCTCGCATTGATATGCCATCCTGGATAAGCTGCACTACCTGAGCCACTTGTGTGGGTTGTAATCTCCGTCTCATGCTACCACTAGAGTGAAAGCACCGCCAGCATTCAAAAGTGACCAAAACATCAGCCAGGAAGCATAGGAACTGAGAAGTGTCTGTGGTCACCACCTGCAGAACCACTCCTTTATTGGGGGTGTCTTGCTAATTGCCTATAATTTCCACCTGTTGTCTATCCCATTTGCACAACAGCATGTGAAATTGATTGTCACTCAGTGTTGCTTCCTAAGTGGACAGTTTGATTTCACAGAAGTGTGATTGACTTGGAGTTACATTGTGTTATTTAAGTGTTCCCTTTATTTTTTTTGAGCAGTGTATTAATTAGCTGACTAGAGTGTGACACTTTGAGCCTAGAATATTGAACCTTTTCACAAAATTCTAATTTTAAGCATCATTAATGCAATTCCTTTTAATTTGCATTACTGAAATAAATGGACTTTTGCATGATATTCAAATTTTTCGAGTTTCACCTGTACTGTAGATTATGTGCAATCTGAGGAGGTTAAGATTTGATAAATTTCATGCCAGACATTTATGCTTAAAGAGGTTAAAGGGGTTATCTCACTTCAGTAAATGGCATTTATTATGTAGAAAAAGTTAATACAAGGCACTTACTAATATATTGGTATTATCCATATTACCTGCTTTCCATCACATTATACACAGCATGTATCCGTGGTTACGACCACGCTGCAATCCAGCAGCGGTGGCTGTGCTTACACACTATAGGGAAAGGCTGGAAGTGCGCATAGGCCAACACCTTTACCTATAGTGTGCAAGCATGGCCACTGCTGCTGGATTGCAGAGTGGTCAAAACCATGGATATGAGCAGTGTATAATGTGATGGAAAAGAGCCAATATGGAGAATCAGAATACATTAGTAAGTGCCTTGTATTAACTTTCTCTACATAATAAATGCCATTTGTTGAAGTGAGGCAGCTCCTTTAAGCTGTGTCAAAGACAAATGTCTTGGTGCGTGCATTGCATGTTTCCTATGTGTGATAGGAACTGGATGTGTCTTGTTTCTGACTGACTTAAGAGCAGGATGTCCACATGTGTGTAAGGTTACTTTCACACTTGCGGTAGCAGGTTCTGGCAGGCTATTCTAGTGGGGGAACAGCCTGCCAGATCCCTTCTTACGCTAGCCCACCGTGCAGCCGGAGGTCCACTCTGGCCCCATTCACTATAATGGGGATGGGCCAGAGGTTCGGCCGCAGCACGGCAAACATGCCGAGAAGCAGCCGGACAAGAACTACAGCGGACTTCCGGCGCATGGTGGGCTAGCGTTAGCACGGATGCGGCAGGCTGTTCCCCCGCCGGAACATCCTGCCGGACCGTGCTACTCAAGTGTGAAAGTAGCCTAAATTCTGCCACATGTATGTTTGTGCATTTTTCTTTGGGTGTCTACCATCATACTTCATCTTTACTATTTCTGTTATCACTGTAAGGGCTAATGAATAGTGATGACCTGCAGGGGCTATATTCAAATTTGCAATATTTCACAAATATTTTGTAGAATATTCGTCATATATTCGCGAATTCGAGATTTTATTTTATTGAATGCGAAAAATCGGCAATGTAAAAATCGTGTAATGTGATTTCGTAATGCAAAATACAGGCGTGGGTCACTTTGGCTACATTTTTCAAACTACATTTTTCAAGCTGCTAGAAGTTTCATGAGTTTCTCCTGAGACTGGAGAAAACAGTTGGCACGGCAGAACATTACAATAGCTTTATATGCAGATAGAGTCAAGTGAAATATTTTTTCGCACTACATGCAACTTTACATTTTAGCAGGTCTGACTACAGATTACTGATTAGTGCACTAAGTATTGTTGTGAACTTGACATTGCTTCCTTCTCATTGGCTCACAAGCAAGAAGCAGAGAGGAATCATGTCATCAGATGGAAAAAAATGACGATTATTTGATATAACGATTACATAGCACTACATTCTAAATATTCGCGAATTCTCGAAGTGGCGATAGTCGCGATAAAAATTCGCTATTCGAATATTCGCACTCAACACTACTAAGGAACACGATTGTTGGATGTTTTTCAGTACGCAAATTGCGGATCTGCAAAACATGGATACCGGGTGTGTGCATTCCACAATATGTGGAACAGAACAGCTGGCCTCTAATAGAACAGTCCTATCCTTGTCTGTAATGCCGACAATAATAGGACATGTTCTATCATTTTGCTTAACGGCCATGCGGACATACAGACACGGAATGCACATGGAGTCATTTCCGTTTTTTGCGGCCCCGTTGAAGTGAATAGTTTCACATACAGGCCACAAAAAAAATAAAAAATGGTAGGGACACAGACAAAAAATAAGTTTGTGTGCAGGAGCCCTAAAGTGGGCCCCCAGAATCAGTTACACTAGTGGGCCCTAGGTACATCAGTCCGACACTGTGCATAACCTTACATTTCTCAGTGTAAAACCTCATCTGCCACTTCTCTGCCGAAGCCTCCAATCCGTCCAGATCCATCTGTAGCAGTATATTATCCTCTTTAGTATATATACAGTATACTGTCCTCTTTAGTATATATACAGTTTCCCCAGTCGTCTCCATGACACCAAGTCCTGAGATTGACTTCCTTCTGATTGGACAGGAAAAACACAGAGAGGTTAAAACCCTCACCACCTCCTCACATCACCAGTGTTTTTCCTGTCCCATCAGGATAGGAAGCAGGAGAGGTGCACGGAGCTCGTTTGGGCTCACCTGGATTTATTTCATCTGCAGGCCGAGGTCGGATCTGCAGTGCAGCTCTCCCTCCTCCGTTTGGTTAGGCCTGGGCTCGGGCGCATACATAGTTGCCCCTGCGAAGATTCCCTCTGCGGCGGTCCCGGAGGGCTTAATGCAGAGGGAAGGAGGAACGCGGCGGATCGGCACTGTGATGCGTCCCTTCCGGCCGGCAGGCGAATGACGTCAGACGCCGGGGGCGGAGCTAAGCGCGCTAACGTCATCCACATGCGCCACAGGTCCTGAAGCCTAAGAAGACAGTATAAAACCGCACAGGACCTGTGTAACGGCGCCCTGCATAGCGTGGCTCTCACATTTCGGTGAAGCATCTCTGGAGCGGTCGGGAGTCAGAATGAGCACCCCCCTCACGCCGGGCTCTGGAACCGAGCCTGCATCAAACCCTGGGACAGTGAGTAACCTGACTCTCAGGCACATGCGTTGTATGGATGGTTCAGTCTGCTCATCCTTTCCTCCCTTACCATTTCAGGGAGAAAAGGATTCGGCTTCTGCAGCTAAAAAAACTAGGAAATGTGGTATCTGCTGCAAAAGATTGTCTAACACTGGATCCAAGCCCCTGTGTAAAGAGTGTACCTCCAGTGTCATCAAATCTGAGTCTTCTAGTTTAATTGAAGACATTAGAAAAGTGGTTAAGGAAGAGGTTCAGCTAGCCTTAAATGCCAGAGAACCTACTCCCCCCAAAGCCCCCCCCACTCAGGACTCCCGTAGTGTTAAATCGCTTATCCTGGATTCCGATTCTAAGGGGCTGGCGGTCTCAGACTCCGAATCAGTGCAAAAACACCCGGTATCTTCAGATGAAGAGGGTGAATACAAGCGCTTCCTGTTTAATCCTGAGGACATTGATGAACTTATCAGGGCCACCATTCAAATGGAAATGCCAAAAGCTCCTAAATCTACCCAACAATAAATTTTTGGGGGTCTAGGAGAAAGGAAGAAGGCGGTTTTCCCAGTTCCTGATAGTGTCCAAAAATTAATCCGGTCAGAATGGGAAAAACCGGATAAAGGATCCTTTATCCCAAGGGGAATTAAGAGGCGCTACCCCTTTAGCCAAGAGGACTGTACTAATTGGGAGACCATACCAAAAGTAGACGCGCCAGTGGCTAAGGTGGCAAAACATACGGCTCTACCATTCGAGGACTCAGCACAGTTGAAAGATCCTCTAGACAGGAAAGCGGAGAGTCTCTTAAGAAAGACCTGGGAGACTACGGTGGCCCTTCTCAAACCGGGTGTCGCCTCTACATGTGTGGTCAGAACACTAAACCTTTGGCTAGACCAGCTGGAGATACATCTGGTCAACAAGACACCGCGGGATCAAATTCTAGAGAGCTTGCCTCTGCTAAAGATGGCAACCTCCTTTCTAGCAGACGCAGCAGCCGAATCAGTTAAATAATCTGCCCGTACAGCTGTTCTCTCAAATACAGCGAGAAGGGCACTATGGCTTAAAGCGTGGTCAGGAGATATCACGTCTAAAAATAAATTAATCGCACTCCCCTTCCACGGTCAGTACGTTTTCGGAGAAGATTTAGACAAAATCCTAGAGAACGCGACAAATAAAAAAAGGGGTTTTCCAGAGGAAAGATATAAACAAAAAAGGCAGCCCTTTCGTGACCGATTCTTTCAGCCCGACAATAAAAAAGATAAAGGGAAGACGGGGAGGTGGAGCTATGCGAAGGGAGGCAGGGGAAGAAGTTTCCTCTTCAACCCAAATCGAGCTGAAGCCTCCTCATCCAACAGCAAAAAATGACGCCATACCAGTGGGGGGAAGACTCAGCTCCTTTCTAAAATCTTGGGAGCACGTAACAAACAGCTGGTGGATTTTAAGTATTATACAAGAAGGTTATTTGATAGATCTTCTCTCTTCCCCTCCACAGAAATATGTGATTACTAGTAGAGTTGAGCGAACAACTGGATGTTCGGGTTCGAGAAGTTCGGCCGAACTTCCCGGAAATGTTTATGTTCGGGATCCGAACCCGACCCGAACTTCGTCCCGAACCCGAACCCCATTGAAGTCAATGGGGACCCGAACTTTTGGGCACTAAAAAGGATGTAAAACAGCCCAGGAAAGAGCTAGAGGGCTGCAAAAAGCAGCAACATGTGGGTAAATCCCCTGCAAACAAATGTGGATAGGGAAATGAATTAAAATAAAAATAAAAAAAATAAAAATGACCCAATATCAATTGGACAGAGGTCCCATAGCAGAGAATCTGGCTTCATGTCAGCAGAGAATCAGTCTCTTCATGCCATAGCAAAGAATCTGGCTTCATGTCAGCAGAGAATCAGTCTCTTCATGCCATAGCAGAGAATCTGGCTTCATGTCAGCGCAGAATCAGTCTTCATGTCATAGCAGAGAATTAGGCTTCACATCACCCACCACTGGAACAGGCCACTGTCACATATTTAGGCCCAGGCACCCAGGCAGAGGAGAGAGGTCCCGTAACAGAGAATCTGGCCTTATGTCAGCGCAGAATCTGTCTTCATGTCATAGCAGAGAATCAGGCTTCACGTCACCCACCACTGGAACAGGCCACTGTCACATATTTAGGCCCAGGCACCCAGGCAGAGGAGAGAGGTCCCGTAACAGAGAATCTGGCCTTATGTCAGCGCAGAATCTGTCTTCATGTCATAGCAGAGAATCAGGCTTCACGTCACCCACCACTGGAACAGGCCACTGTCACACATTTAGGCCCAGGCACCCAGGCAGAGGAGAGAGGTCCCGTAACAGAGAATCTGGCCTTATGTCAGCGCAGAATCTGTCTTCATGTCATAGCAGAGAATCAGGCTTCACGTCACCCACCACTGGAACAGGCCACTGTCATACATTTAGGCCCAGGCACCCAGGCAGAGGAGAGAGGTCCCGTAACAGAGAATCTGGCCTTATGTCAGCACAGAATCTGTCTTCATGTCATAGCAGAGAATCAGGCTTCACGTCATCCACCACTGGAACAGGCCACTGTCACATATTTAGGCCCAGGCACCCAGGCAGAGGAGAGAGGTCCCGTAACAGAGAATCTGGCCTTATGTCAACGCAGAATCTGTTTCATGTCATAGCAGAGAATCAAACTTCACGTCACCCACCACTGGAACAGGCCACTGTCACATATTTAGGCCCAGGCACCCAGGCAGAGGAGAGAGGTCGCGTAACAGAGAATCTGGCTTCATGTCAGCACAGAATCTGTCTTCATGTCATAGCAGAGAATCAGGCTTCACGTCACCCACCACTGGAACAGGCCACTGTCACATATTTAGGCCCAGGCACCCAGGCAGAGGAGAGAGGTTCCGTAACAGAGAATCTGGCCTTATGTCAGCGCAGAATCTGTCTTCATGTCATAGCAGAGAATCAGGCTTCACGTCACCCACCACTGGAACAGGCCACTGTCACACATTTAGGCCCAGGCACCCAGGAAGAGGAGAGAGGTCCCGTAACAGAGAATCTGGCCTTATGTCAGCACAGAATCTGTCTTCATGTCATAGCAGTGAATCAGGCTTCACGTCACCCACCACTGGAACAGGCCACTGTCACATATCTAGGCCCAGGCACCCAGGCAGAGGAGAGAGGTCGCGTAACAGAGAATCTGGCTTCATGTCAGCACAGAATAAGTCTTCATGTCATAGCAGAGAATCAGGCTTCACGTCACCCACCACTGGAACAGGCCACTGTCACATATTTAGGCCCAAGCACCCAGGCAGAGGAGAGAGGTCCCGTAACAGAGAATCTGGCCTTATGTCAGTGCAGAATCTGTCTTCATGTCATAGCAGAGATTCAGGCTTCACGTCACCCACCACTGGAACAGGCCACTGTCACATATTTAGGCCCAGGCACCCAGGCAGAGGAGAGAGGTCCCGTAAAAGAGAATCTGGCCTTATGTCAGCGCAGAATCTGTCTTCATGTCATAGCAGAGAATCAGGCTTCACGTCACCCACCACTGGAACAGGCCACTGTCACACATTTAGGCCCAGGCACCCAGGCAGAGGAGAGAGGTCCCGTAACAGAGAATCTGGCCTTATGTCAGCGCAGAATCTGTCTTCATGTCATAGCAGAGAATCAGGCTTCACGTCACCCACCACTGGAACAGGCCACTGTCACACATTTAGGCCCAGGCACCCAGGCAGAGGAGAGAGGTCCGTAACAGAGAATCTGGCCTTATGTCAGCACAGAATATGTCTTCATGTCATAGCAGAGAATCAGGCTTCACGTCACCCACCACTGGAACAGGCCACTGTCACATATTTAGGCCCAGGCACCCAGGCAGAGGAGAGAGGTCCCATAACAGAGAATCTGGCCTTATGTCAGCGCAGAATCTGTCTTCATGTCATAGCAGAGAATCAGGCTTCACGTCACCCACCACTGGAACAGGCCACTGTCACACATTTAGGCCCAGGCACCCAGGCAGAGGAGAGAGGTCCCGTAACAGAGAATCTGGCCTTATGTCAGCGCAGAATCTGTCTTCATGTCATAGCAGAGAATCAGGCTTCACGTCACCCACCGCTAGAACAGGCCACTGTCACAAATTTAGGCCCAGGCACCCAGGCAGAGGAGAGAGGTCCCGTAACAGAGAATCTGGCCTTATGTCAGCGCAGAATCTGTCTTCATGTCATAGCAGAGAATCAGGCTTCACGTCACCCACCACTGGAACAGGCCACTGTCACACATTTAGGCCCAGGCACCCAGGCAGAGGAGAGAGGTCCCGTAACAGAGAATCTGGCCTTATGTCAGCGCAGAATCTGTCTTCATGTCATAGCAGAGAATCAGGCTTCACGTCACCCACCACTGGAACAGGCCACTGTCACACATTTAGGCCCAGGCACCCAGGCAGAGGAGAGAGGTCCCGTAACAGAGAATCTGGCCTTATGTCAGCGCAGAATCTGTCTTCATGTCATAGCAGAGAATCAGGCTTCACGTCACCCACCACTGGAACAGGCCACTGTCACATATTTAGGCCCAGGCACCCAGGCAGAGGAGAGAGGTCGCGTAACAGAGAATCTGGCTTCATGTCAGCACAGAATAAGTCTTCATGTCATAGCAGAGAATCAGGCTTCACGTCACCCACCACTGGAACAGGCCACTGTCACACATTTAGGCCCCGGCACCCAGACAGAGGAGAGGTTCATTCAACTTTGGGTTGCCCCGCAATATAATGGTAAAATGAAATTAAAAATAGTATTGAATGAGGAAGTGCCCTGGAGTAGAATAATATATTGTTAAGGGGAGGAAGTTAATATCTAATCTGCACAAGGGATGGACAGGTCCTGTGGGATCCATGCCTGGTTCATTTTTATGAACGTCAGCTTGTCCACATTGGCTGTAGACAGGCGGCTGCGTTTGTCTGTAATGACGCCCCCTGCTGAATACACGTTCAGACAAAACGCTGGCCGCCGGGCAGGCCAGCACCTCCAAGGCATAAAAGGCTAGCTCTGGCCACGTGGACAATTTGGAGACCCAGAAGTTGAATGGGCCGAACCATCAGTCAGTACGTGGAGGGGTGTGCACAGGTACTGTTCCACCATGTTAGTGAAATGTTGCCTCCTGCTAACACGTTCCGTATCAGGTGGTGGTGCAGTTAGCTTTTGCGTGTTCACAAAACTTTTCCACATCTCTGCCATGCTAACCCTGCCCTCAGAGGAGCTGGCCGTGACACAGCTGCGTTGGCGACCTCTTGCTCCTCCTCTGCCTTCGCCTTGGGCTTCCACTGGTTCCCCTGTGACACTTGGGAATGCTCTCAGTAGCGCGTCTACCAACGTGCGCTTGTACTCGCGCATCTTCCTATCACGCTCCAGTGTAGGAAGTAAGGTGGGCACATTGTCTTTGTACCGGGGATCCAGCAGGGTGGCAACCCAGTAGTCCGCACACGTTAAAATGTGGGCAACTCTGCTGTCATTGCGCAGGCACTGCAGCATGTAGTCGCTCATGTGTGCCAGGCTGCCCAGAGGTAAGGACAAGCTGTCCTCTGTGGGAGGCGTATCGTCATCGTCCTCAGTTTCCCCCCAGCCACGCACCAGTGATGGGCCCGAGCTGCTTTGGGTGCCACCCCGCTGTGAACATGCTTCATCCTCATCCTCCTCCACCTCCTTCTCATCCTCGTCCTCCTCGTCCTCCAGTAGTGGGCCCTGTCTGGCCACATTTGTACCTGGCCTCTGCTGTTGCAAAAAAGTTCCCTCTGAGTCACTTCGAAGAGACTGGCCTGAAAGTGCTAAAAATGACCCCTCTTCCTCCTCTTCCTCCTGGGCCACCTCCTCTTCCATCATCGCCCTAAGTGTTTTCTCAAGGAGACATAGAAGTGGTATTGTAACGCTGATAACGGCGTCATCGCCACTGGCCATGTTGGTGGAGTACTCGAAACAACGCAACAGGGCACACAGGTCTCGCATGGAGGCCCAGTCATTGGTGGTGAAGTGTGTCTGATCCGCAGTGCGACTGACCCGTGCGTGCTGCAGCTAAAACTCCACTATGGCATGCTGCTGCTCGCACAGTCTGTCCAGCATATGCAAGGTGGAGTTCCACCTGGTGGGTACGTCGCATATGAGGCGGTGAGCGGGAAGGCCGAAGTTACGCTGTAGCGCAGACAGGCGAGCAGCGGCAGGGTGTGAACGCCGGAAGCGCGAACAGACGGCCCGCACTTTATGCAGCAGATCTGACATGTCGGGGTAGTTGCGAATGAACTTCTGCACCACCAAATTCAGCACATGCGCCAGGCAAGGGATGTGCGTCAAACCGGCTAGTCCCAGAGCTGCAACGAGATTTCGCCCATTATCGCACACCACCAGGCCGGGCTTGAGGCTCACCGGCAGCAACCACTCGTCGGTCTGTTGTTCTATACCCCGCCACAACTCCTGTGCGGTGTGGGGCCTGTCCCCCAAACATATGAGTTTCAGAATGGCCTGCTGACGTTTACCCCGGGCTGTGCTGAAGTTGGTGGTGAAGGTGTGTGGCTAACTGGATGAGCAGCTGGAAGAAGAGGAGGAGAAAGCTGAGTAGGAGGAGACAGGAGGCAAAGAATGTTGCCCTGCGATCCTTGGCGGCGGAAGGACGTGCACCAAACAGCTCTCCGCCTGGGGCCCAGCCGCCACTACATTTACCCAGTGTGCAGTTAGGGAGATATAGCGTCCCTGGCCGTGCTTACTGGTCCACGTATTTGTGGTTAGGTGGACCTTGCCACAGATGGCGTTGCGCAGTGCACACTTGATTTTATCGGACACTTGTTTGTGCAGGGAAGGCACGGCTCTCTTGGAGAAGTAGTGGCGGCTGGGAACAACATACTGTGGGACAGCAAGTGACATGAGCTGTTTGAAGCTGTGTGTGTCCACCAGCCTAAATGACAGCATTTCATAGGCCAGTAGTTTAGAAATGCTGGCATTCAGGGCCAGGGATCGAGGATGGCTAGGTGGGAATTTACGCTTTCTCTCAAATGTTTGTGAGATGGAGAGCTGAACGCTGCCGTGTGACATGGTTGAGATGCTTGGTGACGCAGGTGGTGGTGTTGGTGGTACATCCCATGTTTGCTGGTTGGCAGGTGCCAACGTTCCTCCAGAGGCAGAGGAAGAGGCCGAGGCGGCGGCAGCAGCAGCAGAAGAGGCCGAGGCGGCGGCAGCAGCAGAAGAGGCCGAGGCGGCAGCAGCAGAAGAGGTAGCAGGGGGAGCCTGAGTGACTTCCTTGTTTTTAACGTGTTTACTCCAGTTCATGCTTTGCATGCAGGTGCCTGGTCATGCAGGTTGTGCTAAGGTTCAGAACGTTAATGCCTCGCTTCAGGCTCTGATGGCACAGCGTGCAAACCACTTGGGTCTTGTCTTCAGCACATTGTTTGAAGAAGTGCCATGCCAGGGAACTCCTTGAAGCTGCCTTTGGGGTGGTCGGTCCCAGATGGCGGTGGTCAGTAGCAGGCGGAGTCTCTTGGCGGCGGGTGTTCTGATTTTGCCCACTGCTCCCTCTTTTGCTACGCTGTTGGCTCGGTCTCACCACTGCCTCTTCCTCCGAACTGTGAAAGTCAGTGGCACGACCTTCATTCCATGTGGGGTCTAGGACCTCATCGTCCCCTGCATCGTCTTCCACCCAGTCTTGATCCCTGACCTCCTGTTCAGTCTGCACACTGCAGAAAGACGCAGCAGTTGGCACCTGTGTTTCGTCATCATCAGAGACGTGCTGAGGTGGTATTCCCATGTCCTCATCATCAGGAAAAATAAGTGGTTGTGCGTTAATGCATTCTATCTCTTCCACCCCTGGGGAAGGGCTAGGTGGATGCCCTTAGGAAACCCTGGCAGCAGAGTCTTCAAACAGCATAAGAGACTGCTGCATAACTTGAGGCTCAGACAGTTTCCCTGATATGCATGGGGGTGATGTGACAGACCGATGGGCTTGGTTTTCATGCGCCATCTGTGCGCTTTCTGGAGAAGACTGGGTGGGAGATAATGTGAACGTGCTGGATCCACTGTCGGCCACCCAATTGATTAATGCCTGTACCTGCTCAGGCCTTACCATCCTTAGAACGGCATTGGGCCCCACCAAATATCGCTGTAAATTCTGCTGGCTACTGGGACCTGAGGTAGTTGGTTCACTAGGACGTGTGGCTGTGGCAGAACGGCCACGTCCTCTCCCAGCACCAGAGGGTCCACTAACACCACCACGACCATGTCCACGTCCGCGTCCGCGTCCCTTATTAGATGTTTTCCTCATTGTTCCCGTTCACCACAATTTTGAGAATAGAAAATTTTGGAATAGTTTTTCAACCCAGAACAAAAAATGTGCTTTTACGGTCACTACAAATAAATTGACCAGCTAAAACAGTACAGATTTGGTTGAATAGAAATGTCAGGCCTGTTTTTTTTTTTGCGCTGTGTGACAGGTATAGGTTTAATCACAGAATCAGACTTCTATCTGCACGGTAGCGTGTGTCTTAGGTTTTTCTGAATGACACTATCAGCACCTTCAATGTAAGATATCCTTTTTGGGATAGATTTCAAGTAGGCCTCATATAGCAGAAACTAGTTATTTTGAGAATGGCAAATTTGGGAATAGTTTTTCAACCCAGAACAAAAAATGTGCTTTTACGGTCACTACAAATAACTTGACCAGCTAAAACAGTACAGATTTGGTTGAATAGAAATGTCAGGCCTGTTTTTTTTTTGCGCTATGTGACAGGTATAGGTTTAATCACAGAATCAGACTTCTATCTGCACGGTAGCGTGTGTCTTAGGTTTTTCTGAATGACACTATCAGCACCTTCAATGTAAGATATCCTTTTTGGGATAGATTTCAAGTAGGCCTCATATAGCAGAAACTAGTTATTTTGAGAATGGCAAATTTGGGAATAGTTTTTCAACCCAGAACAAAAAATGTGCTTTTACGGTCACTACAAATAACTTGACCAGCTAAAACAGTACAGATTTGGTTGAATAGAAATGTCAGGCCTGTTTTTTTTTTGCGCTATGTGACAGGTATAGGTTTAATCACAGAATCAGACTTCTATCTGCACGGTAGCGTGTGTCTTAGGTTTTTCTGAATGACACAATCAGCACCTTCAATGTAAGATATCCTTTTTGGGATAGATTTCAAGTAGGCCTCATATACCAGAAACTAGTTATTTTGAGAATGGCAAATTTGGGAATAGTTTTTCAACCCAGAACAAAAAGTGTGCTTTTACGGTCACTACAAATAACTTGACCAGCTAAAACAGTACAGATTTGGTTGAATAGAAATGTCAGGCCTGTTTTTTTTTTGCGCTATGTGACAGGTATAGATCTAATCACAGAATCAGACTTCTATCTGCACGGTAGCATGTGTCTTAGGTTTTTCTGAATGATACTATCAGCACCTTCAATGTAAGATATCCTTTTTGGGATAGATTTCAAGTAGGCCTCATATACCAGAAACTAGTTATTTTGAGAATTGCTAAATTTGGGAATAGTTTTTCAACCCAGAACAAAAAGTGTGCTTTTACGGTCACTACAAATAACTTGACCAGCTAAAACAGTACAGATTTGGTTGAATAGAAATGTCAGGCCTGTTTTTTTTTTGCGCTATGTGACAGGTATAGGTTTAATCACAGAATCAGACTTCTATCTGCACGGTAGCGTGTGTCTTAGGTTTTTCTGAATGACACTATCAGCACCTTCAATGTAAGATATCCTTTTTGGGATAGATTTCAAGTAGGCCTCATATACCAGAAACTAGTTATTTTGAGAATGACAAATTTGGGAATAGTTTTTCAACCCAGAACAAAAAGTCTGCTTTTACGGTCACTACAAATAACTTGACCAGCTAAAACAGTACAGATTTGGTTGAATAGAAATGTCAGGCCTGTTTTTTTTTTTTGCGCTATGTGACAGGTATAGGTTTAATCACAGAATTAGACTTCTATCTGCACGGTAGCGTGTGTCTTAGGTTTTTCTGAATGACACTATCAGCACCTTCAATGTAAGATATCCTTTTTGGGATAGATTTCAAGTAGGCCTCATATAGCAGAAACTAGTTATTTTGAGAATGGCAAATTTGGGAATAGTTTTTCAACCCAGAACAAAAAGTGTGCTTTTACGGTCACTACAAATAACTTGACCAGCTAAAACAGTACAGATTTGGTTGAATAGAAATGTGAGGCCTGTTTTTTTTTGCGCTGTGTGACAGGTATAGGTTTAATCACAGAATCAGACTTCTATCTGCACGGTAGCGTGTGTCTTAGGTTTTTCTGAATGACACTATCAGCACCTTCAATGTAAGATATCCTTTTTGGGATAGATTTCAAGTAGGCCTCATATAGCAGAAACTAGTTATTTTGAGAATGGCAAATTTGGGAATAGTTTTTCAACCCAGAACAAAAAGTGTGCTTTTACGGTCACTACAAATAACTTGACCAGCTAAAACAGTACAGATTTGGTTGAATAGAAATGTCAGGCCTGTTTTTTTTTTGCGCTATGTGACAGGTATAGATTTAATCACAGAATCAGACTTCTATCTGCACGGTAGCGTGTGTCTTAGGTTTTTCTGAATGACACTATCAGCACCTTCAATGTAAGATATCCTTTTTGGGATAGATTTCAAGTAGGCCTCATATACCAGAAACTAGTTATTTTGAGAATTGCTAAATTTGGGAATAGTTTTTCAACCCAGAACAAAAAGTGTGCTTTTACGGTCACTACAAATAACTTGACCAGCTAAAACAGTACAGATTTGGTTGAATAGAAATGTCAGGCCTGTTTTTTTTTTTGCGCTATGTGACAGGTATAGGTTTAATCACAGAATTAGACTTCTATCTGCACGGTAGAATGTGTCTTAGGTTTTTCTGAATCTCACTATCAGCACCTTCAATGTAAGATATCCTTTTTGGGATAGATTTCAAGTAGGCCTCATATGCCAGAAACTAGTTATTTTGAGAATGGCAAATTTGGGTATAGTTTTTTAACCCAGAACAAAAAGTGTGCTTTTACGGTCACTACAAATAACTTGACCAGCTAAAACAGTACAGATTTGGTTGAATAGAAATGTCAGGCTTTTTTTTTTTTTGCGCTATGTGACAGGTATAGGTTTAATCACAGAATCAGACTTCTATCTGCACGGTAGCGTGTGTCTTAGGTTTTTCTGAATGACACTATCAGCACCTTCAATGTAAGATATCCTTTTTGGGATAGATTTCAAGTAGGCCTCATATACCAGAAACTAGTTATTTTGAGAATTGCTAAATTTGGGAATAGTTTTTCAACCCAGAACAAAAAGTGTGCTTTTACGGTCACTACAAATAACTTGACCAGCTAAAACAGTACAGATTTGGTTGAATAGAAATGTCAGGCCTGTTTTTTTTTTTGCGCTATGTGACAGGTATAGGTTTAATCACAGAATTAGACTTCTATCTGCACGGTAGAATGTGTCTTAGGTTTTTCTGAATCTCACTATCAGCACCTTCAATGTAAGATATCCTTTTTGGGATAGATTTCAAGTAGGCCTCATATGCCAGAAACTAGTTATTTTGAGAATGGCAAATTTGGGTATAGTTTTTTAACCCAGAACAAAAAGTGTGCTTTTACGGTCACTACAAATAACTTGACCAGCTAAAACAGTACAGATTTGGTTGAATAGAAATGTCAGGCTTTTTTTTTTTTTGCGCTATGTGACAGGTATAGGTTTAATCACAGAATCAGACTTCTATCTGCACGGTAGCGTGTGTCTTAGGTTTTTCTGAATGACACTATCAGCACCTTCAATGTAAGATATCCTTTTTGGGATAGATTTCAAGTAGGCCTCATATACCAGAAACTAGTTATTTTGAGAATGGCAAATTTGGGAATAGTTTTTCAACCCAGAACAAAAAGTGTGCTTTTACGGTCACTACAAATAACTTGACCAGCTAAAACAGTACAGATTTGGTTGAATAGAAATGTCAGGCCTGTTTTTTTTTTGCGCTATGTGACAGGTATAGATTTAATCACAGAATCAGACTTCTATCTGCACGGTAGCGTGTGTCTTAGGTTTTTCTGAATGACACTATCACCACCTTCAATGTAAGATATCCTTTTTGGGATAGATTTCAAGTAGGCCTCATATAGCAGAAACTAGTTATTTTGAGAATGGCAAATTTGGGAATAGTTTTTCAACCCAGAACAAAAAGTGTGCTTTTACGGTCACTACAAATAACTTGACCAGCTAAAACAGTACAGATTTGGTTGAATAGAAATGTGAGGCCTGTTTTTTTTTGCGCTGTGTGACAGGTATAGGTTTAATCACAGAATCAGACTTCTATCTGCACGGTAGCGTGTGTCTTAGGTTTTTCTGAATGACACTATCAGCACCTTCAATGTAAGATATCCTTTTTGGGATAGATTTCAAGTTGGCCTCATATACCAGAAACTAGTTATTTTGAGAATGGCAAATTTGGGAATAGTTTTTCAACCCAGAACAAAAAGTGTGCTTTTATGGTCACTACAAATAACTTGACCAGCTAAAACAGTACAGATTTGGTTGAATAGAAATGTCAGGCCTGTTTTTTTTTTTGCGCTATGTGACAGGTATAGATTTAATCACAGAATCAGACTTCTATCTGCACGGTAGCGTGTGTCTTAGGTTTTTCTGAATGACACTATCAGCACCTTCAATGTAAGATATCCTTTTTGGGATCGATTTCAAGTAGGCCTCATATACCAGAAACTAGTTATTTTGAGAATGGCAAATTTGGGAATAGTTTTTCAACCCAGAACAAAAAGTGTGCTTTTATGGTCACTACAAATAACTTGACCAGCTAAAACAGTACAGATTTGGTTGAATAGAAATGTCAGGCCTGTTTTTTTTTGCGCTATGTGACAGGTATAGGTTTAATCACAGAATTAGACTTCTATCTGCACGGTAGAATGTGTCTTAGGTTTTTCTGAATCACACTATCAGCACCTTCAATGTAAGATATCCTTTTTGAGATAGATTTCAAGTAGGCCTCATATTCCAGAAACTAGTTATTTTGAGAATGGCAAATTTGGGAATAGTTTTTTAACCCAGAACAAAAAGTGTGCTTTTACGGTCACTACAAATAACTTGACCAGCTAAAACAGTACAGATTTGGTTGAATAGAAATGTCAGGCCTGTTTTTTTTTTGCGCTATGTGACAGGTATAGGTTTAATCACAGAATCAGACTTCTATCTGCACGGTAGCGTGTGTCTTAGGTTTTTCTGAATGACACTATCAGCACCTTCAATGTAAGATATCCTTTTTGGGATAGATTTCAAGTAGGCCTCATATACCAGAAACTAGTTATTTTGAGAATGGCAAATTTGGGAATAGTTTTTCAACCCAGAACAAAAAGTGTGCTTTTACGGTCACTACAAATAACTTGACCAGCTAAAACAGTACAGATTTGGTTGAATAGAAATGTCAGGCCTGTTTTTTTTTTGCGCTATGTGACAGGTATAGATTTAATCACAGAATCAGACTTCTATCTGCACGGTAGCGTGTGTCTTAGGTTTTTCTGAATGACACTATCAGCACCTTCAATGTAAGATATCCTTTTTGAGATAGATTTCAAGTAGGCCTCATATACCAGAAACTAGTTATTTTGAGAATGGCAAATTTGGGAATAGTTTTTTAACCCAGAACAAAAAGTGTGCTTTTACGGTCACTACAAATAACTTGACCAGCTAAAACAGTACAGATTTGGTTGAATAGAAATGTCAGGCCTGTTTTTTTTTTTGCGCTATGTGACAGGTATAGGTTTAATCACAGAATTAGACTTCTATCTGCACGGTAGCGTGTGTCTTAGGTTTTTCTGAATGACACTATCAGCACCTTCAATGTAAGATATCCTTTTTGGGATAGATTTCAAGTAGGCCTCATATAGCAGAAACTAGTTATTTTGAGAATGGCAAATTTGGGAATAGTTTATCAACACAGAACAAAAAGTGTGCTTTTACGGTCACTACAAATAACTTGACCAGCTAAAACAGTACAGATTTGGTTGAATAGAAATGTCAGGCCTGTTTTTTTTTTGCGCTATGTGACAGGTATAGGTTTAATCACAGAATCAGACTTCTATCTGCACGGTAGCGTGTGTCTTAGGTTTTTCTGAATGACACTATCAGCACCTTCAATGTAAGATATCCTTTTTGGGATAGATTTCAAGTAGGACTCATATGCCAGAAACTAGTTATTTTGAGAATGGCAAATTTGGGAATAGTTTTTTAACCCAGAACAAAAAGTGTGCTTTTACGGTCACTACAAATAACTTGACCAGCTAAAACAGTACAGATTTGGTTGAATAGAAATGTCAGGCCTGTTTTTTTTTTGCGCTATGTGACAGGTATAGATTTAATCACAGAATCAGACTTCTATCTGCACGGTAGCGTGTGTCTTAGGTTTTTCTGAATGACACTATCAGCACCTTCAATGTAAGATATCCTTTTTGGGATAGATTTCAAGTAGGCCTCATATACCAGAAACTAGTTATTTTGAGAATGGCAAATTTGGGAATAGTTTTTCAACCCAGAACAAAAAGTGTGCTTTTATGGTCACTACAAATAACTTGACCAGCTAAAACAGTACAGATTTGGTTGAATAGAAATGTCAGGCCTGTTTTTTTTTTGCGCTATGTGACAGGTATAGGTTTAATGACAGAATTAGACTTCTATCTGCACGGTAGAATGTGTCTTAGGTTTTTCTGAATCACACTATCAGCACCTTCAATGTAAGATATCCTTTTTGGGATAGATTTCAAGTAGGCCTCATATACCAGAAACGAGTTATTTTGAGAATGGCAAATTTGGGAATAGTTTTTTAACCCAGAACAAAAAGTGTGCTTTTACGGTCACTACAAATAACTTGACCAGCTAAAACAGTACAGATTTGGTTGAATAGAAATGTCAGGCCTGTTTTTTTTTTGCGCTATGTGACAGGTATAGGTTTAATCACAGAATCAGACTTCTATCTGCACGGTAGCGTGTGTCTTAGGTTTTTCTGAATGACACTATCAGCACCTTCAATGTAAGATATCCTTTTAGGGATAGATTTCAAGTAGGCCTCATATAGCAGAAACTAGTTATTTTGAGAATGGCAAATTTGGGAATAGTTTTTTAACCCAGAACAAAAAGTCTGCTTTTACGGTCACTACAAATAACTTGACCAGCTAAAACAGTACAGATTTGGTTGAATAGAAATGTCAGGCCTGTTTTTTTTTTTTTGCACTATGTGACAGATATAGGTTTAATCACAGAATTAGACTTCTATCTGCACGGTAGCGTGTGTCTTAGGTTTTTCTGAATGACACTATCAGCACCTTCAATGTAAGATATCCTTTTTGGGATAGATTTCAAGTAGGCCTCATATAGCAGAAACTAGTTATTTTGAGAATGGCAAATTTGGGAATAGTTTTTCAACCCAGAACAAAAAGTGTGCTTTTACGGTCACTACAAATAACTTGACCAGCTAAAACAGTACAGATTTGGTTGAATAGAAATGTCAGGCCTGTTTTTTTTTTGCGCTATGTGACAGGTATAGGTTTAATCACAGAATCAGACTTCTATCTGCACGGTAGCGTGTGTCTTAGGTTTTTCTGAATGACACTATCAGCATCTTTAATGTAAGATATCCTTTTTGGGATAGATTTCAAGTAGGCCTCATATACCAGAAACTAGTTATTTTGAGAATGGCAAATTTGGGAATAGTTTTTCAACCCAGAACAAAAAGTGTGCTTTTTCGGTCACTACAAATAACTTGACCAGCTAAAACAGTACAGATTTGGTTGAATAGAAATGTCAAGTCTATTTTTTAGGCGCTGGGTGACAGGATCAACTTGCCCCTGATGTAGTATATGGCCAAAAAATAACCACACTATTGATGGTTAAATGCACTTGGGTGACACAGGCTCAGCCTGCACCAGATGTAGTATATGGCCAAAAAATAACCAGACTGTTGATGGTTAAATGCACTTCGGTGACACAGGCTCAGCCTGCAGCTGATGTAGTATATGGCCAAAAAATAACCAGACTGTTGATGGTTAAATGCACTTCGGTGACACAGGCTCAGCCTGCAGCTGATGTAGGATATAGCACAAAATAACCACACTATTGATGGTTAAATACACTTGGTGATAGCTTGTGCTGGCGCACCACAAGTCACAAAATGGCCGCCGATCACCCCAGAAAAAAAGTGATCTAAAAACGCTCTGGGCAGCCTCAAAAAAGTGAGCAAGTCGATATTAGCACTTCAATGATCCACAGCTGCAGATCGATCACAGAATGAAGTCTTTTGGAGGAGTTAATCTGCCTAATCTCGCCCTAACGTCGCAGCTGCAACCTCTCCCTATGCTTGAATCAGCAGAGTGACGTGCAGCGCAACGTGACCCAAGCTTATATAGAGGCTGGGTCACATGCTGCACTGGCCAATCACAGCCATGCCAATAGTATGCAAGGCTTTGATGGCCTCTTGGGGCAAGTAGTATGACGCTTGTTGATTGGCTGCTTTGCAGCCTTTCAAAAAGCGCCAAGAAAGCGCCGAACACCGAACCCGAACTTTTACGAAAATGTTCGGGTTCGGGTCCGTGTCACGGACACCCCAAAATTCGGTACGAACCCGAACTATACAGTTCAGGTTCGCTCATCCCTAATTACTACCCTTCCCCCATCTCAAACTACGACCTTAAAAAACGACATAAAAAACCTGTTAACCTTGGCCGCGATAGAGCCCGTTCCAAAAAATCAGACAGGACAGGGATTCTATTCCCGTCTCTTCATTATAAAGAAGCCAAACGGGAAATCCAGAGTAATTATAAATCTGAAACACCTAAACAAATATGTAAGATATCAAAAATTCAAAATGGAGACCCTGAAGTCAGCAGTGAAGCTCTTAAAGAAGGATGCAGTGATGGCCACAATAGATTTAAGCGATGCCTATTATCACGTCCCAATTCACACGTCATCAAGGAAGTTCCTAAGGTTTGCGATAGAATTGGAGGGAAGCATTCAGCATTTCCAGTTCAGGTGTCTCCCCTTCAGGATCTCTTCTGCCCCAAGGGTTTTCACCAAAATAATGGCGGAAGCCTTGACAACCTTGAGAGAAAAGGCAATTTATGTGATCCCCTATCTGGACGACCTACTGGTAGTGGCAGACAACATAGAGACCCTGGAAATCCATCTCGGGTTAGTCCTGGAGCATCTACAGAACCTAGTTTGGCTCATCAATTGGGGAAAATCGGATTTAATCCCGTCCAAACGGAAGGTTTTTTGGGCATAACTTTAGACACAGTGTCCCAAAGATCCTTTCTCCCACCTCAAAAGATAGTAAAACTTCAAACAGCTTTGAGGAAGTTCAAGAAGGAGAAATTCTGTTCAATAAGACAGGCCATGAAGGTGTTAGGGAGTCTTTCTGCTTGCATCCCAGCAGTAGCCTGGGCACAGTTCCATCTGAGACCACTCCAGAAGTTAATTTTAAACAAATGGAACAGATCGCAATTAACTCTAGAAAGGAAAATATTCTTAGATGCAGAGACCAAAAAATTACTAAATTGGTGGCTCAGCAAATCCAACCTAGAGAACGGGATTTTCTGGGTGCAAGAGCTCCCTCTAGTCATTACAACAGATGTCAGCCTCCACGGTTGGGGAGCGGTCGTCCAGGGGAACTCCTTCCAGGGTACATGGGGGAACTATGTGAGTCAGCAGTCCTCAAATTTCAAGGAGCTGAGGGCAGTGTGGGAAGCACTGAAACACACGAGTCAGCTGGCAGAGGGTCGTCACGTCCTAGTCTACTCGGACAACGCTACAGCCGTGGCCTTCATCCAACACCAGGGAGGCACAAGGCATCACCTACTACAGAGCCTGGCAAACAAAATCTTTTCCTGGGCAGAAGGCAACATACAATCTCTTTCAGCGGTTCATCTGAAGGGAGTTTTAAACATTCAGGCCGATTACCTAAGTCGGCACAGACTAGACCCAGGAGAATGGAGGTTAACACCAGAAGCCTTCCACTTAATCGCAAAGAAATGGGGCAGGCCGACGATAGACCTGTTTGCATCCAGGAGAAATCATCAGCTAAACCAGTTCTTCTCCCTCAACCCCAGGGATCATCCTCGGGCGGTAGACGCCTTCAACCAGAGTTGGACAACAAACTTAGTCTACGCGTTCCCCCCATTTCCGCTTATCCCCCAGAGTGTTACAGAAGTTCCTAAAAGAAAAGTGTACACTAATCCTGATAACCCCCTTCTGGCCCAAGAGAAGTTGGTTCTCTCTCTTGAAAGCCCTCAGCGTGGAAGCTACTCTTCTTCTACCTCGGAGGCCGGACCTTCTAAGTCAGGGGCCCATCACTCACACAGACCTAAAAATACTAAAATTAACAGCCTGGTTTCTGAGGAATCCAACTTATTAAACTTTGGTTTATCTAAAAAGTAGTGAACACCTTACTCCTTAGCAGGAAACAGAGTACCAACGACAAGTATCTAAAAATATGGAAGAAATTTGCTGATTGGTCTGGAACCTCCTTCAACCAGTTCATAGTCAACAGCCCACTAATCCTTGATTTTCTTCAGGAAGGGCTAGATTTAGGTCTATCCCCCAATACCCTTAGGGTCCAGGTATCGGCTCTAGGAGCACTTTACAATACCAAGCTAACGGAACATCCCTGGATATCCAGATTCCTTAAGGCAGCAGATAGGATCAGACCTACGATTGGGAACATGGTGGCACCATGGAACCTTAATACGGTACTAGGGGGTCTAACCTCCGATCCGTTCGAACCTTTGGACTCTTCCCACATCAAATGGCTTACCATTAAAACTATTTTTTTGGTGGCAATAACCTCAGCCAGAAGGGTCTGTGAACTACAGGCCTTGTCCATCCAAGAACCATTCCTGTCAGTATTTGAGGACAAATTCATTTTTAAATTAGATCCGACTTTCCTCCCCAAGGTAGTTTCAACCTTCCATAGATCTCAGGACATTGTTCTCCCTTCGTTCTGTGACGATCCGAAAAATGATCAGGAAATCACTTACCACACACTAGACGTCCGGAGAGCGGTCTTAAAGTACCTGGAAGCTACCAGTCTTTGGAGAATAGACAAAAATCTGTTTGTCCAATTTTCAGGTCCTAACAAAGGGAAGAAAGCGGCGATAAGTTCCATCTCCAGATGGATTAAGATGGCCATCTCCGAAGCATATAAAGCTCAGGGTAAAGATGTCCCTGCTTCCCTAAAGGCACATTCTACGAGGGGCATGGCTGCCTCCTGGGCGGAAAAAGCTTCGGCCTCCTTACAGCAGATTTGCAGGGCAGCAACATGGAAAAGAGTTCATACTTTCACTAAGCACTACAGACTAGATTTAGCTGCTAATGATGACCTAAGATTTGGACGTAAGGTCCTGTCTGCAGTCGTCCCCCCCTAATTGTATCTTTGATATTGTCTCAGGACTTGGTGTCACGGAGACGACTGGGGAAAAGAGTATTACACTCACCGGTAATCCGGTTTCCTGGAAGTCTCCATGACACCACATACATCCCACCCTTTTTTTCTGCTATTAGCTATTATCCTTTCATCCTGGGGTTCTTCGTTAAAATACACTGGTGATGTGAGGAGGGGGTGGGGGTTTTAACCTCCCTGTGTTTTTCCTGTCCAATCAGAAGGAAGTCAATCTCAGGACTTGGTGTCATGGAGACTTCCAGGAAACCGGATTACCGGTTAGTGTAATACTCTTATACTGTCCTCTGTAGTATATATACAGTTTATTGACCTCTTCCTGGTTAATTACTTTACACAGTTTAGTGTCATCTGCAAAAATTTATATTTTACTGTGCAAGCCTTCTACAAGATCATTAATAAATATATTGAAGAGAATAGGGCCCAATACTGACCCCTGTGGTACTCCACTAGTGACAGTGACCAAATCTGAGTGTGTACCGTTTATAACCACCCTCTGTTTTCTATCACTGAGCCAGTTACTAACCCACATACAGACATTTTCTTACAGTCCAAGCATTCTCATTTTATATACTAACCTTTTATGAGGTACAGTGTCAAATGCTTTGAAGAAGTCAAGATATACAAGATCCATTGATTCGCTGTGGTCAAGTCTAGAACTTACCTCCTCATAGAAACTGATTAAATTAGTTTGACATGACCGATCCTTCAAAAGCCATGCTGATATGCCGTTATTTGCTTATTTTCATTCAGGTACTCCAAAATAGCATCTCTTAGAAAACCTTCAGTTTACCCATGACAGATGTTAAACTTACCGGCCGATAGTTCCCGGTATATGTCTTTGGACCCTTTTTGAATATTGGCACCACATTTGCTATGCGCCAATCCTGTGGAACCCTTACTGTAAGTATAGAGTCCTTAAATATCAGAAATAAGGGTCTGGCTATGACATTACTTAATTCTCTTAGGATACAGGGGTGTATGCCATCTGGTTCTGCCGATTTGGCTATTTTAATCTTTTTAAGACACCGCTGTTGTCACAGAGCGCCGGCTTCACGCTCCTTCCCCTCAGCGCCGCCGGCGACCTGCGGCAAGTTCGGAGCAAGGACCTGCACTGCATCCTCGTCTCCAGAGCAACGGGGGCAGGGAGAACCCTCGCACGCTTCCTTAGCGTGGACGGCGTCCTCCGCTCCCATGGTTACTGTGAGGAGGCTGAGTGCCGAGCTGGGCACTCGGTGCTCAGCTGTATGCTGGGGGACGAGTCATGTGACGCTGGCCACGTAACATGACTCCTTCCCTCCTCTATTTAACAGGCAGCCTGCTGGCCACAGGTTGCCTGTCATTAAGGTCCTATACCTTTTGTATCTTCATTTGTGGCATTGCTGTTTTTGTATTTCAATCTTGGCTCGTTTTTTTACTTCGTCCTTCGCTTGCTCCTTTTGTTCGGTTGCATCACCTGGTATTTGACTCCTGCTAAGACTTTGACTTGTCCTTGCCTGCTCCCTGTGTCTAAGTTGCTTCTCCTGGTATTTACTCCCAGTTTGTTCCCCAACTTTGCTTCTGCTTTCCCTCTGGTATTGTCTTGACCTCCTGGTTTAGACCTTGCTTGTTTGACTACTCTGTGTTTGTCTGTTTTGTCTGTCTCTCCCACACTTACTCAGGTTAGGGATCGCCGCCCTGTTGGGCTCCATTACCTAGGAAGGGTAAGTGCAAGTAGTCAGGGACAGAGGTGTGGGTGGAGTCAGTTTTGCACCTTTCCCCATCCTCTTCTCATGACAGAATCACAGGCCTAAACTACTTTACTATAGATCTGTTGCAAACTCTCACGGATCATGTCCAAAACCTGGCCCAGAATGTCCAGGAGTTAGGAGAGAGGTTACAGGTGCAGGAAGCTGCCCGAAACCTCTCTGTTTCTTCTTCTTATCCGCACTACAGGCGGAACCTCATGTTAAGCTTTCAGATTGGTTCTCGGGGGATTGCAATTGTTTTTTAGCCTTTAAGGAGAGCTGTAAACTGTATTTCCGTCTGCGGCCCCATTCTTCTGGTTCTGCTCAACAAAGAGTGGGAATTATTACCTCCTTATTACAAGGCGACCCCCAGAAGTGTCTTAGATCTGTTGATGCATTTTTTCAGGCCTTTGGGGTTCTGTATGATGAACCAGACAGAGCAACTGTAGCGGAAAGTCATCTAAAATCTCTTGTGCAGGATGACCCACCTGTAGAAGACTACTGTAGTCAGTTTCGAAAATGGTGCGCCCCCTCTGGTTGGAATGAATCTGCTCTCAAAAGCCAGTTCATGTCTGGTCTATCTGAAACCCTTAAAGACATGTTAGTATGTTATCCTTCTCCTGGGACCTTGGAACAAACCATGACTCTTGCCGTGAGACTGGACAGACGCATTAGGGAGAGACAACGGGAGCATTTGTTTTTTCCACAGGTTATGTCCAAACCAGAGACCAGTACTGTGGGTGTCAAGTCCGAACCTTGTACTGACGAACCTATGCAGCTTGGTATGACCAGAAGAGACCAAAGCCGCTGCCGTGGTACATGTTTCTACTGTGGTGACTCCAATCATTGGATCCGTCAGTGTCCTAAGAGCCCTCCTTCTGGAAGATCACCCAAACCAGAGGGATCTGAGAATTTGCCCACTGAAATGGTTTTAGGTATGCCCTGGCTCCAATTGCACAACCCTGTCATTAATTGGACCAGAGGAGAGGTTGAAAAATGGGGTCCTAAATGTAACTCTTGTTTACCCATTGTACAGGCGGGTGTCTCTGCAGAATCTAAGACCTTACCTTCATATGTTGAGTAATTTGCTGATGTGTTCTCCTCATCTGACCCAGAGAGTCTGCCCCCCCCCCCATAGATCTTATGACTGTGCTATTGATTTAGTGGAGGGATCCAGGTTTCCTAAGGGTCGAATATATAATTTATCTGGTCCAGAGCGCAATTCCATGAGGGAATATATTAAGAAAAGCCAAATTAAAAGGACACATTAGACCCTCTGTGTCCCCTATGGGGGCAGGGTTATTTTTTGTCAAAAAGAAGGATGGAGGCCTCAGACCCTGTATTGATTATCGTGAATTGAACAAAATCACCATTAAAAATCAATAATCATAACAGTTATTAAAAACTTGCACATACCACCAATAAAAACTACAGTTCACACCGTAAAAAGCAAGCCCTCATACAGTGGATAGAAATATAAAAAGTTATGGCTGTCCGAAAATGGCAATGTAAGGAAAATTTTTATTTTTGCAACGTTATTTTTATTTTTTTAAAGTGGTAAAACAAAAAAAAAAACGATACAAGTTTGTTTTCACTGTATTCGCATTGAGCCACAGAATAAGACGTTCATGTCATTTGTAGCGCACAGTGATCGCCGTGATGTTAAAACCTCAAAAATCTTGACGGAATATTATTATATATTTTTTTGTTTAACCCCATAATGAATTTTTTCGCGTTTTCCAATAACAGACATGGTAAATTAAATGGTACCCTTATAAAATACAAGTTATCCCGCAATAAAATAAGCGCTCATATGGCTCTATGAATGGAAAATTTAAAAAGTTATGGCTATTGGAACCTGGGGACGAAAAAACTAAAATGCAAAACCAAAAATGGCACTTGGAGCTCTGCTTTCTATAGCCCTCAAGCCCCTTTCACACGAGCAAGACGGATTAGGTCCGGATGCGTTCCCGAAAGTTCCGTTAAAAACTAGTGATTTTGCAAGCAAGTTCAGTCAGTTTTGTCTGCGATTGCATTCAGTTCTTTCCATGCGGGTGCAATGTGGTTTACAAACGACATCTCTTAGCAACCATCAGTGAAAAACGCATAGCACCCGCACTTGTCTGCAGATGCAATGCGTTTTTCACGCACCCCTATTCACTTCTATGGTGCCAGGGCTGTGTGAAAAACGCAGAATATAGAACATGCTGCGATTGTCACGCAACGCACAAGTGATGCGTGAAAAACAATGCTCATGTACACAGACAATATTACTATACTCAATAGGGGAGTATCTCCTATGTGTCAGAGAGACCCAACCTATTAGTATTAGTAGTGTTGATGTCCGTTTCAGCAAAATGAAGATGATTGGTAAGGAAGCCAGAAGTCAGACCTCTACCAACTTGATACTGGTGGCCCCCTGTAAGGATAGAACCTATCATTATAATCCACTCTGGGAAATTAAAATAGATGAAGGTAAGGGCTCATGCACACGACCGTATGCTGGCCGGGCCCATGCAGCTGACCGCACATTGCGGTCTGCAATGCAAGGGCACCGACCCTGGGGCAGCAGCATGTGGATCGCAGACACATTCACTTGAATGGGGTCTGCGATCCGCATCCAACGACGGTCTGCACTGCAAAAAATTAGGGCATGCACTACTTTTTTGCGGTGCGGAGGCACGGACCAAAACACCACAGAAGCACTCCCTAGTGCTTCTGTGGGGTTCCGATCCATGCTTCCGCACCCCGTCGCCGAATCTGTGATGCGGGGTGCAAACGGCCGGTGCCCCATGTATTGCGGACCCGCCATATGCGGGCTTTAATATGGCCAAGGAAAACGGCTGTGTGCATGAGCTCTTAGGATCATTAATCGTAGAAGCTTAAAGGTAATTGACCCAATATGAGATGTAAGAAAGAGTGAAATGTTAGATTCTAGATTAAACACTGGGTTGAACTGTCTGGTTGGAGGCATGTTTTTTTTTTTTTCTGTGTCAAACTCAATTATATATGCATGGATTTCCTCAACAAACTTTTATGACACCTTAAAAATATGGTAACTAGGGATGAGCGAACTGACTTCAGATGAAACATCCGAAGTCGATTCGAATAAAACTTTGTTTGAATACTGTACTTTGCAAAGTCTCGTAAAACTGTTAAAAATCTTTTCCAGAACTCGGGTTCGGTACCAAGTGGTACCTTGGAACCGAACCCGAGTTCGGGAAATGGTTTTCAACAGTAGAAATACATTTTTAAAGTTTTTTCCCGAAGTCTTGCGAGACTTCGTGAAGTAATATCTTTGGCTCATCGGAGCCAATACATTCTAATACTGTATGGAGTGCTCGCTCCGTACAGTTTTCAAACTGAGTTTTATGCGAATTGACTTCGGATGTTTCATTTGAAGTCAATTCGCTCATCCCTAATGGTAACCTTAAAGGAGTTTTTCAACCCTAAGACCTTTTGTATAGACACACCATGGGAATCGTGGTTACTTGATCCCTGCCGCTGATCTCTGGCTCCATTGCTCCCCCTTGGACGCTGCAGGTCCCCGTCCCCAACCCCTGCAAAGTACCAATAGAGTTGTTATGGGTGTCTAACATATGCCCTAGGTCCACTATTCTAATAGGTCTTAAATACTCTAAAATGGTAGCATAAAAACTACACCTTGCCTACAAAAATAAAAATGAAAAAGTTATGGCCCATCATATGGCGACTCAAATTCTGGACTCAAAATAGTCTTTCCATTATGCAAAAATTGTAAAGCATCATGAAAAAGTAAGTGTATATACAGTAGATTTGGTATTGCAATAATCAGTTATGTGGCATGGAGAATGCTGTAAAACAAAACAGAAAGAAAAATTGCAAAATTGCTGGTTTTTAACCTTTTCCCCACAAAAAATAATAATAAAAGGTTTTCAATGCATATATTTCCTAAAAGGCTATTAAAAAATACCACTCATTCTGCAAAACCATGGCCTCATATGTCTACATCGAAAGTAAAAAAAAGTTCTGGCTCTCTGAACACAATAATACAAAATGAAAAAAAGCTGTTGTCTCAAGATCCAAAATAACGAAAAAGAGTTCATAAATACACAAATACAGCTTTCCAATAGGACTGTAATTATTTTAAACATATACATTGGCATAATATGGGACATTGTGGATTTATATGGATTCATATAGTTTAGTCCGGAATGGTAGGTATTGCTATCATATGGTTTGGCATGGATTGGTATAGTATAGTACTGTATATAGTATGTAATATAGAGAGGGTTATAGCCAGCTCACCTCGACGTCCTGCACAGCGGTGCACGGAGCGGACTCAAGCCAGTCCTAGTTGAACGTAGAAGAAAGTGAAAAAAATGCTCCAGCACCACGAGGGATATTGTGAAGGTCCCGGTCTTTATTATCACCAAGAATCCAGGTGAGTACAGCAATCAAACAACATCGGTGGTCCCCCGGTTCCCAAGATCTACGCGTTTCGAACTATCGTGTTCTTAGTCATGATCCTAAGTGTCTCTCATGTTCCAAGCTAAAATACTATCCACCCGCCACCATCACCGCCTAGTAAGGGAGGAGTATGGTGGAACGGGGCGGGCAGCAAAATCAGCTGGGTCCATGCGAGACACCTGTGTAAGCCCAATGCATAGTTTAAATCCCAGTAGTGTTCCATACAAACTTTGTAAAATACATAGAAAAAGTATAAATAAACAAAAATCTTTCAAAATACATATATAACATAACATAAAGTCCTCTGTAGTTCATCTCCCCACACATATCTAAGGCAATGTTCCTGTTTCATACAAATTGTATAGCAGTAAATGTGAAGCCAAAAATGGTAATGGACGAAACAACTAATAAAGTTCAAAAGAGTGGATCAAATTTCATAGTATTGTATTCCTTGTTTCTTTGTTTGTATCATATTTTCTTATAACTCCGTGTGTCCATTTGTTGATTTCATTGTCCATCTGATGTGTCAGTGTGGAATAATTGCATATCTCCGTCACACTTGAAAATCGCATGGTATGAACTGGGACTAGACTCTATACTAGAAAACACCCATCGGACAAAATGCATTCAATAGTTGATTATATACCACAGCCACAGTGTATCATACATATAAAGACAGTTATCTGGTAAGTATATCATAAATAGAAGTCAGTGATTGTTATTCACCCTGTCTCTTTAAAAATACCGTTAGACTTTGCACACAGAATATTCCCAAAATCAGGGTCTATATCTGTTTCTGTTTGAATCTTCTTAGTGTGGCAATAGGATTGATCCAGGGTGAATTCATGATCACAAACAACTGACCAATTTTATTCCCATATATATGGCACACAAATTGCTGTATGTTTGTCCATGCCATACATATATGCTGTCATGAAGGTTGTTATGGTATATAGGTTATTATCTTATTAGTCAAAATGTTCATATACATTGGAGATCCGTATATAGAATGCAATATATATATTTTTATTCATCATCCCATCATATCACTGCTAAAAATGAACAAAGATTATTTATGATACCTAAAGCTTAAACGGCAGATGTAAATGCCTTAAAACGCGTATGCGTTTATACTGTGCTATATAACACTCACACACCGCAGGGATCAGCCTGCGGCATACAGGTGCTCCACAGTCATCATCTCTGTATTCTGATACAAGAGGGTGTACAAAATATATGTTCTACCCACTGTATAATTACTGAGTGTGAACATCATACATCGCACATGCGTTTTTGACTCCGACTTTGTTGTCTTCTATTTCATAAGATCATGTCAGTAGGGAGAGGAAGACGAACAAAAGAGGAGGAAAGAAAAACTAGAGATTAAAATAAACATATAAATATATATGTTGAATGTAAAAACATATAGCAAAACCAGACAAATGCTGCAAGTCAGTTTTAATACAAATACATCAGTTCCTTTTTGAGATTGAGCCCCAAAGGATATCTGGTGCTCAATCTCCAAATCCAGAAAGCTTCTCTGAGAAGAATTTTTTGTTTTAAATTTCCACCCCTTTTTGGCAATGTAACACGTTCAAAGGCAAATGTGCTAAAGGTATCTACATTACGTCCATGCACATTAATGAAGTGGTTGGCTGCATTCGATACACCTGTTGCTAATGGATTGCAAATATAGTTCAGGTGTTCTCGCAGTCTGTCCTTGAATTTTCTACTTGTACAGCCAACGTATATTAGATCACACAATGTGCATGTAATAATGTAGATAACTCCGGTTGTACCACAGTTAATATAGCTCTTGATGGGGAAACTCTCTGAGTGAGATGAATTCCAAAATTCTTTGGTATTTATGGTAAATTTGCATGTTTTACATCTGGGTCCCCCACATTTTGAGAAACCCGTGTATTTTAACCACGTAGGTGGATCCTTAGTCTGAGTTGGACTGTACATAGAGGGTGAAAGCGTCTTACCCAAAGTATTAGGTCTCCTTGATACCACACGGCATCCATCCTGTAGAGCTTCTCTCAGGATTTTATCTTCATATAAGATGGGAATACATTTTTGAATGATCTTCTTGATTTCAGGAAATTGTCTACTATAAGTCAAAACTAATGTCGGTATGGGCTTATTAATTTGAGCCTTTTCCAATAAAGTACATCTATCATTGGAACCTACATTTTGCTTCTTGTCTTCTAGAGGACAATTATTCCTGATAGGCGATCTTTTTTTGCTTTTTTTGCCATTGGTTTTGAGCCCCAATAGATCTATTCTGGACCTATTCTTTGCTATTTTAAAGCCTCTATGTAGCATCCATTGTGGGTAACCTCGTTTTGTTAGGCGGTCCCAGATATTTGCACATTCCCCATAAAAAGCTGCATCTGTGCTACAATTTCTTTTTGCTCTTATAAATTCACCAACTGGAATGCTTTTTATTGTATGTAATGGGTGGTGACTATTAGCCTTTAAAATAGTATTGCCAGATATATCCTTGCGGTACGTCTCAGTCATCACTATCTGTCCTGATTTCCCAATCAGTTTCAGATCTAAAAAGCTGATATTTTCAGAGTGATGAGAGCAGGTGAATCTCAGATTATATTGGTTCTGGTTCAGATAGCCAATGAAATCTGGTATGGCAGATACATCCCCACTCCAAATAAGGAGCAAATCGTCGATGTATCTGCCATACCAGACAAGGAAACCGGAGAAGGGATTATCCACTGAGTATATATACTTTTCTTCCCAGAAGGCCATCGATAGGTTAGCCAAAGATGGGGAAAATTTGGCCCCCATCGAGACCCCTGAGGTCTGGACATAAAAAGTTTCATCAAATATGAAATAATTGTGTGTTAGGAGATAAGCAGTGATCTCCAACACATAATCAATGAACATATTTGAGAAGCTACTGTACTTGTGCAGATTGTATTCCAATGCAAGGAGAGCAAATGAGTGGGGAATGGAGGGATACAGTGCTACAACATCCAGCGTAACCCATGTATATTGACTTGACCACGTACAGTTATGCATATATCGTAACACATCGGTGGTGTCCTTGATGTATCCTGGTAGCCTTTTTACCAAGGGCTGTAGCACTGAATCTAGCCATTCACCCAATTTCTCATTTAGAGATCCAATACCTGATATTATAGGTCGTAAAGGAGGGGGATTGATCCCCTTATGTATTTTTGGGAGAGCGTGAATTATTGGGGTTATGGGATATTGTACATTTAAGAAATCCACTTGTTTTTGTGTTATATGGCCCTTCTCTAGACCCTTATTCAAAATGAGGGACAATTTCTGTTTGTAGATTACAAGAGGATTACTCTTGAGGATACTATAGGTGGTGGTATCAGACAACACCCCAAGCATCTGGGAATGATAACATACTTTGTCAAGTACCACCACAGATCCTCCTTTGTCCGCCATTTTGAAAATAAGATCTTTTTTGTCTTCTAATTCCCTTAGCGCAGTTTTCTGTATGGCATTTAAATTACATTCTCCAGCTGAGAAAGTCGTACTCTGTACCTTGAGTAATTCACCTTCGACTGCCTCTTGAAATATGTCCATACTATTTGTACGAAATTTAATTGGATAATAATTACTGTTAGGGGTCACAAAGTCATGATGTATAATTTGTTCACCAGATTTCCCATTGTCTATCTGGAGATCCGTAAGGCATAAAAGAGACTGCTGTTCTTTAAATGACAGATCACAAAAGAGATTGTCATGACTGGATCCATGTCCATTAATAATCGGATCTCCTTGTGGCAAGGGGGAATCATGAAAACATCTCCTCAGTGTCAGGTTCCTAACAAATTTATTAACCTGTAAAATAGTTGTAAAAGGGTCAAAGTTAGTACTCGGTACGAAATTTAGGCCTAGAGAAAGTACATCAATCTGTTCAACAGTTAATTCCTGGTTAGACAAATTCACAACATCTAAAATTTGTACGTTATTACCATGTTCTATATTCATTTGTTCTGCAAGCGGGTAGACATCTGGTGGGGTCTTTTTGTGCTTGCGGCCCCCCCTTCTGTATCGTTTTTTGACTGTCCCGATTTATCCTTGTTGTTTCTGTTTCTTTGGTAATAAGAAGGTTTCACTTGCTGTGAGTTCTGGATACATGGATCCTCATACATTTCTTCCCCCGCTGATTCGCAAGATTCTGAGGTTTCTAATTCAGAGTTGCTGAAGCTCACTCTACGTGAAAAGTCCTGTTTATTTGCTTTTTTATTCCTTGCATATTTTTTGTTGTTGTATTTCTTTTTTAGAATAGATTTAGGTGTGCTATACGGGTTATCTCTCCTACCCCACTCATACACTTGATTATTTTTGTAATCATGGAGGTCCCTTTGGAATTTACGGTGTTTCATATCCATTATACTTTCTTCCATAGTTTTAATAGACTTCATAATTTCCTCTTCTCTTTTGGAAAAATCTTCTGATGATTTGCATTTGTTCAGAGCATCTTTACATATATCAATCTCTGTGTGTATACTGACAAGCTTTTCACCTTCATGCTCAATGATTAGAGACATCAGTTGTAGTGAGCAAGTGCTTAGTATTTTGTTCCAGCTTGAGACAAATGAGTCAGAAAAGACCGTGGTTGGGACCTTCTTCAATCTGAGACCCCGTGGTATCATCGCTTTTTCCACATATTTTATCAGGGTCGTGTGGTCCCACCAAATTTTGGTCTCATGTGTTAAAAGTCTCTCCAGTTCTTGTAGCTGGGAATTAACACTGCTCTCATCAGTTGATGTAAAATCATGTGCTGAAAAAACTTGATCCGCTTTAAGTTTGCGGTCAGAACATGCAGCAAAAGCCATGGTTGGCTAGGGATACCGAGGGCCAGTGTTGACGCTGTGTCCGGGAAATGTATAATCCACATACAATAGTATTGATGAAATAATCAGGACTTAGTGAGCACGAGCACTTGAACAATGTAATATAGAGAGGGTTATAGCCAGCTCACCTCGACGTCCTGCACAGCGGTGCACGGAGCGGACTCAAGCCAGTCCTAGTTGAACGTAGAAGAAAGTGAAAAAAATGCTCCAGCACCACGAGGGATATTGTGAAGGTCCCGGTCTTTATTATCACCAAGAATCCAGGTGAGTACAGCAATCAAACAACATCGGTGGTCCCCCGGTTCCCAAGATCTACGCGTTTCGAACTATCGTGTTCTTAGTCATGATCCTAAGTGTCTCTCATGTTCCAAGCTAAAATACTATCCACCCGCCACCATCACCGCCTAGTAAGGGAGGAGTATGGTGGAACGGGGCGGGCAGCAAAATCAGCTGGGTCCATGCGAGACACCTGTGTAAGCCCAATGCATAGTTTAAATCCCAGTAGTGTTCCATACAAACTTTGTAAAATACATAGAAAAAGTATAAATAAACAAAAATCTTTCAAAATACATATATAACATAACATAAAGTCCTCTGTAGTTCATCTCCCCACACATATCTAAGGCAATGTTCCTGTTTCATACAAATTGTATAGCAGTAAATGTGAAGCCAAAAATGGTAATGGACGAAACAACTAATAAAGTTCAAAAGAGTGGATCAAATTTCATAGTATTGTATTCCTTGTTTCTTTGTTTGTATCATATTTTCTTATAACTCCGTGTGTCCATTTGTTGATTTCATTGTCCATCTGATGTGTCAGTGTGGAATAATTGCATATCTCCGTCACACTTGAAAATCGCATGGTATGAACTGGGACTAGACTCTATACTAGAAAACACCCATCGGACAAAATGCATTCAATAGTTGATTATATACCACAGCCACAGTGTATCATACATATAAAGACAGTTATCTGGTAAGTATATCATAAATAGAAGTCAGTGATTGTTATTCACCCTGTCTCTTTAAAAATACCGTTAGACTTTGCACACAGAATATTCCCAAAATCAGGGTCTATATCTGTTTCTGTTTGAATCTTCTTAGTGTGGCAATAGGATTGATCCAGGGTGAATTCATGATCACAAACAACTGACCAATTTTATTCCCATATATATGGCACACAAATTGCTGTATGTTTGTCCATGCCATACATATATGCTGTCATGAAGGTTGTTATGGTATATAGGTTATTATCTTATTAGTCAAAATGTTCATATACATTGGAGATCCGTATATAGAATGCAATATATATATTTTTATTCATCATCCCATCATATCACTGCTAAAAATGAACAAAGATTATTTATGATACCTAAAGCTTAAATATGCATTCTATATACGGATCTCCAATGTATATAGTATGGATTGTTTTGGTATAGAATGGGATGTATAAAATGAAATGGATTGGATTGGTATGGTCTAGTATGGACTGTATTGGTCTGGTATGAGATGGACTGGTATGGTACAGTATGATATGAAATGCAATAGATTGATTTAGTATACTATGAATTGGGATCACATGATATAGAACGGCATGGATTGGTGTGATAGAACATTGTTAAGGATTAGTATGGCTTTGCATGGAATGGTTTGGATTGGCATGGTATAGCATGGATTGGTATGATAGATATGGATTGCTAGGTATTATTACGATTGGTATAGTTTTTTAGTTTTGTATGGAATGGTAAGGATTGGTTGCAGATAGTATGCATTGGTATGGTAGATATGAATTGTTATGTATTGTTTGGATTGGTATGGTAGATATGGATTGGCCTGGTATGGTTTTGTATGGAATGGTATGGATTGGTTGCAGGTAGTATGGATTGATATGGTAGATATGGATTGTAATGTATTATTTGGATTGGTATGATGTGGACTGGTATAGTAGATATGGATTGGCTTGATATTGTTTGGTATGGAATAGCATGCATTGTTGCAGATAGAATGGATTGGTATGTCCTATACTGAGTGGTTAGTTCCAGTGGTGACATGGTGCATGAGAATAAATATTGGCACTGGGGCAGAATATTTCATTGTCATAAAAATAAACCACAGCTAATAAATAAATTGTACAAGGCTCCCAGCTTTAGTGGGTTGGCAGCAAACATAAAAGGCTTGCAGTGATGGTATACTCAGCTTAAGAGGTTTTGGCAGAGGCCACATGCTGCATAATGCCTAGCGACTCTATAAATAACTCAACGAACAAATGCACCATCTCATTTATCAAATTAAAGTTTCTGTAATATTCCTGCCAGTGACATTGAGCTATTACTGTACATATCTTCTTGGGTGACATCCAGAATATTGTTTTCCCAAAGACATTGAGTTATTGTTAGCGTCTCACAATTTTCTGGGTCCCAACAGTGGACGTATGAAGACTCCATAAGAGTTTGCAAGTAATGTTTAGACTTGAGCTATGGTCAGTGTCAGCTTATTTATTAAATTAGTCATTCTTTGTCCACCTCCAGATGAATAAATGAGTTCTCTATACTGTATACACTCTACATGGCCAAAAGTAAGTGACCCTCTTCTACATAGTGGATCCAGTTCTGATGTTTCCTTTTACACTTCTACTTGACATCTCAGAGGAAACCCTGATGATGTCATCAGTTGAGTTTTTCACTTAGATTGGACAGCCTTTAGTCCTTGTGAAGAGTGCCAACGGATAATGCCTAATGGAAGCCATTGTCTAATATTGACCTAGGTATATAACAGCAGGCTCGGACTGGCCCACAGGGGTACAGGGGAATCCCCCGGTGGGCCCCTGAGCAAGGTGGGCCCCTAGTCTCCCACCCCCTGCACAAGTGGCACATAACTCAGTAGACTTACTGCACTACATACTTATGTTCAATGTACAGCACCTCCACCAGCCTATGTTCATATAAAAAACGTGTTAAATTATTTATTATATTTAAATGTATCTATACGGTGGGCCCCCAAAATAAATTTTACTGGTGGGCCCTAGTTACCCCAGTCCGACACTGCATAACAGTGTATCTACTATAGCCTATACAGTATTTTATGTAAGTATTTATTCTTCCTCAAAACAATGTAATCCCATTCTGTGATAACAAATTCAGTCAATTTGTATTATTTCTATACAAGTGTTGTGGATATCATTCTACCAATGTGAGGGGCAGGGGTGCCTCAGGCAGCTCCAGGTAGGGGCAAGAGGAGGCCCCCGAAGGGCCATGGGCTGAAGGGAAGGGTATAGGTTAAGAAATTGGCATTGGGAAGGGGAGGGTGCCGTTTCAGTTTTCGCCTCAGGCAACAGAAAGGCTAGGTGCACCCCTGGTGAGGGGTAATAAATAAGTTATCTACCTGAATATGAAAACAACATTTTCTGAGAAAATTGAACCTACTACTTTTCAATGTAATCCCCTTGACTTCAACACACTTATTCCACTTCTTCTACTCTAAGGGGATCTGATCACTGGAGGTGGAGACTTCTTGCTGTTTGCAGGAACCCTGTTACTGGCTCTTTGACTGTACTATCAAGAGGAAATTGTTGCTCATGCAGAAATTTCTTCAAATTCCGAAAGAGAAAGTAAACACTCGGAGCCAGGTCTGGACTGGGGTAACATAGTAACATAGTACATAAGGCCGAAAAAATACATTTGTCCATCCAGTTCGGCCTGTCATCTTGTAAGTTGATCCAGAGGAAGGCAAAAAAAAACCAGTGAGGTAGAAGCCAATTTTCCTCACTTTAGAGGAATAAAAAATTCCTTCCTGACTCCAATCAGGCAATCAAAATAACTCCCTGGATCAACGACCCCTCTCTAGTAGCTGTAGCCTGTAATATTATTACACTCCAGAAATACATCCAGGCCCCTCTTGAATTCTTTTAGTGAACTCATCATCACCACCTCCTCCGGCAGAAAGTTCCATAGTCTCACTGCTCTTACTGTAAAGAATCCTTTTCTATGTTTGTGTGCAAACCTTCTTTCCTCCAGACGCAGAGGATGTCCCCTCGTCACAGTCACAGTCCTAGCGATAAATAGATGATGGGATAGATCTCTGTACTGACCCCTGATATTTTTATGCATATTAATTAGATCTCCTCTCAGTCGTCTTTTTTCTAAAGTGAATAACCCTAATTATGATAAGATTTCAGGGTACTGTAGTTGCCCTCTTCTGGACCTTCTCCAGCTCTGCTATGTCTGCCTAGTTCACAGTAGCCCAGAACTGTACACAGTACTCCATGTGTGGTCTGACTAGCGATTTGTAAAGTGATAGGACTATGCTCTTATCACGGGCATCTATGCCCCTTTTGTGACAGTGACCCAATCTGAGTGTGTACAGTTAATAACCACCCTCTGTTTTCTATCATTGAGCCAGTTACTTACCCACATACAGACATTTTCTCCCAGTCCGAGCATTCTCATTTTATATATTAGCCTTTTATGTAGTACAGTGTCAAATGCTTTGAAAAAGTCCAGATATGCGACATTCATTGATACGCCGCTGTCAAGTCTAGAACTTACCTCCTCATAGAAACTGATTAAATTAGTTTGGCATGACCGATCCCTCATGAAAAGGGGTGTTGAGGCTCACCTGGTCTATGTTGAAGGAAGACCCGGACATATGACAGGAACCGGGCGATGGGCAAATTCAAATAAAGAGGTAGAATCCAGCTTCCAAACAACGTGTTAAACTTTAACCCCTTGGACCGGGCTCATTTTCACCTTAAAGGGAACCTGTCACCGGAATTTTGTGTATAGAGCTGAGGACATGGGTTGCTAGATGGCCGCTAGCACATCCGCAATACCCAGTCCCCATAGCTCTGTGTGCTTTTATTGTGTAAAAAAAAACGATTTGATACATATGCAAATGAACCTGAGAGGAGTCCTGTCTCTGACTTATCTCACGTACAGGACTCATCTCAGGTTAATTTGCATATGCATCAAATCGGTTTTTTTACACAATAAAAGCACACAGAGCTATGGGGACTGGGTATTGCGGATGTGCTAGCGGCCATCTAGCAACCCGTGTCCTCAGCTCTATACACAAAATCCCGGTGACAGGTTCCCTTTAAGGACCTGGCCATTTTTTGCAAATCTGCAAGTGTCACTTTATGTGTGAATAACTTTAAAACGCTTTTACTTATCCAGGCCATTCTGAGATTGTTTTTTCATCATATATTGTACTTCATGATACTGGTAAAATGGAGTCAAAAAAAATCATTTTTATTTATAAAAAATACCAAATTTACCCAAAATTTTGAAATATTAGCAAATTTTCAAGTTTCAATTTATTTACTTCTATAATACATAGTAATACCTCCAAAATTGTTTATTACTTTACATTCCCCATATGACTACTTCATGTTTGGATCAATTTGGGAATGCCATTTTATTTTTTGGGGATGTTACAAGGCTTAGAAGTTAAGAAGCAAATCTTAAAATTTTTCAGAAATTTTCAAAAACCCACTTTTTAAGGACCAGTACAGATCTGAAGTCACTTTGTGAGGCTTACATAATAGAAACCCCTCAAGGTATTCAAAACTGATTTTACAAATGTCGTTAACCCTTTAGGTGTTCCACAATAGTTAATGGCAAATGGAGATAAAATTTCAGAATTTAGATTTTTTGGGCAAATTTTCCATTTTTATCTATTTTTTTTTCAGTAACAAAGCAAGGGTTAACAGCCAAACGAAACTCAATATTTATTGCCCTGATTCTGTAGTTGCAGAAACACCCCATATGTGGTCGTAAACTACTGTACGGGCACACGGTAGGGCGTAGAGGGAAAGGAACGCCGTGTGGTTTTTGGAAGGCAGATTTTGCTGGACTGGTTTATTTACACCATGTCCCATTTGAAGCCCCCCTTATGCACCCCTAGAGTAGAAACTCCATAAAAGTGACCCCATTTTGGAAACTACAGGATAAGGTGGCCATTTTTGTTTGGACTATTTTTAGGGTACATATGACTTTTGGTTGCTCTATATTACATTTATGTGAGGCAAGGTTACCAAAAATAGAAATTCTGAAATTTCATCTCCATTTGCCATAAACTGTTGATGAACACCTAAAGGGTTAAAATAGTTTGTAAAATCAGGTTTGAATACCTTGGGGGGTGTAGTTTCTTAGATGGGGTCACTTTTATGGATTTTCTACTCTAGGGGTTCATCAGGGGTTCTTTAAATGGGACATGGTGCCAAAAAAAAAAGGCCATCAAAATCTGCCTTCCAGAGTGTTCAGATAAGGTATTAGGTCATGTTTTTTTTTTAAAGGTCATGTTTTTTTTTAAAGTGCAGATTCTTACAGACGCGGTAATACCTAATATGTCTACTTTTTTTTATTGATTTAGGTTTTACACTATATTATCCTTTTTTAAACAAAAAAAAAAAACATTTAGTATCTCCATAGTCTAAGAGTCAGTTTTTTTTTTGCTGATTACTTAGAAAGGAGCTAATTTTTTGCGTATTGAGAGGACAGTTTTATTGGCACTATTTTGGGGGGCATATGACTTTTTGATCGCTTGCTCTTACACTTTTTGTGATGTAAGGTGACAAAAAAATTCCTTTTTTTTTGCACCGTGTTTATTTATTTTTATGACTGTCATCTGAGGGTTTAGGTCATGGGGTATTTTTATAGAGCAGATTCTTATGGACGCGGTGATACCTAATATGTCTACTTTTTTATTTATTTTAGCTTTACAAAATAGTATTTTTGAAAAAAAAATTTTTTTTGTTTTAGTGTCTCAAGTCTGAGAACCATATTTTTTTTCGATTGTCAGTGGCTAAATGGAATTAAAATTGGGGAAGGGGATTATAAATTTAGTAATCCATCGAAGTGTGGTACTTCCTGAAACAACCAATAATGCAGAGGCCCGGATGATCGGGGCACGTGTCACACTGAGTGGTGGTGTCTAGGGATGAGCGACCCAAACTGTATAGTTCGGGTTCGTACCGAATTTTGGGGTGTCCGTGACACGGACCCGAACCCGAACATTTTTGTAAAAGTCCGGGTTCGGGTTCGGTGTTCGGCGCTTCTCTTGGCGCTTTTTGAAAGGCTGCAAAGCAGCAATCAAACAAGCGTCATACTACTTGCCCCAAGAGGCCATCACAGCATGCCTACTATTGGCATGGCTGTGATTGGCCAGTGCAGCTGTGACCCAGCCTCTATTTAAGCAGGAGTCACGTAGCGCCGCACGTCACTCTGCTATGATCAGTATAGGGAGAGGTTGCAGCTGCGACGTTAGGGCGAGATTAGGCAGATAAACTCCTCCAAAGACTTCATTCTGTGATCGATCTGCAAGCTGTGGTCTATTGAAGAGCTATTATTGACTTGCTCACTTTTTTGAGACTGCCCAGAGCGTTTTAGATCACTTTTTTTCTGGGGTGATCGGCGGCCATTTTGTGACTTGTGGTGCGCCAGCACAAGCTAGCACCAAGTGTATTTAACCATCGATAGTGTGGTTATTTTGTGCTATATCCTACATCAGCTGCAGGCTGAGCCTGTGTCACCGAAGTGCATTTTAACCATCAACAGTCTGGTTATTTTTTGGCCATATACTACAATCAGCTGCAGGCTGAGCCTGTGTCACCGAAGTGCATTTAACAACGACAGTCTGATTATTTTTTGGCATATACTACATCTGGTGCAGGCTGAGCCTGTGTCACCCAAGTGCATTTAACCATCAACAGTGTGGTTATTTTTGGCCATATATTACATCAGGGGCAAGTTGAGCCTGTCACCCAGCGCCTAAAAAATAGACCCTGACATTTCTATTCAACCAAATCTGTACTGTTTTAGCTGGTCAAGTATTTGTAGTGACCGTTAAAAGCACACTTTTTTTTTCTGGGTTGAAAAACATTCCCAAATTTGCCATTCTCAAAATAACTAGTTTCTGGTATTTGATGCCTACTTGAAATCTATCCCAAAAGAATATCTTACATTGAAGCTAGTGATAGTGTAATTCAGAAAAACCTAAGACCACACGCTAGCGTGCTGATAGAATCTGATTCTGTGATTAAACCTATACTGTCACACAGCGCAAAAAAAAACAGCCCTCACATCTCTATTTAACCAAATCTCTACTGTTTTAGCTGGTCAAGTTATTTGTAGTGACCGTAAAAGCACACTTTTTTTCTGGTTGAAAAACCATTCCCAAAATTTGCCATTTCAAAATAACTAGTTTCTGGTATTTGAGGCCTACTTGAAATCTACCCCAAAAAGAATATCTTACATTGAAGCTAGTGATAGTGTCATTCAGAAAAACTAAGACACACGCTAGCGTGCTGATAGAAAATCTGATTCTGTGATTAAAACTATACCTGTCACACAGCGCAAAAAAAAACAGGCCTCACATCTCTATTTAACCAAATCTCTACTGTTTTAGCTGTCAAGTTATTTGTAGGACCGTTAAAAGGCACACTTTTTTTTCTGGTTTAAAAACCATTCCCAAATTTGCCATTCTCAAAATAACTAGTTTCTGGTATTGAGGCCTACTTGAAAATCTATCCCAAAAAAGAATATCTACATTGAAGCTAGTGATAGAGTCATTCAGAAAAACCTAAGACACACGCTAGCGTGCTGATAGAAATCTGATTCTGTGATTAAACCTATACCTGTCCACAGCGCAAAAAAAAACGGCTCACATCTCTATTTAACCAAATCTCTACTGTTTTAGCTGGTCAAGTTATTTGTAGTGACCGTAAAAGCACACTTTTTTTTCTGGGTTGAAAAACCATTCCCAAATTTGCCATTCTCAAAATTGTGGTGAACGGGACCAATGAGGAAAACATCTAATAAGGGACGCGGACGTGGACATGGTCGTGGTGGTGTTAGTGGACCCTCTGGTGCTGGGAGAGGACGTGGCCGTTCTGCCACAGCCACACGTCCTAGTGAACCAACTACCTCAGGTCCCAGTAGCCAGCAGAATTTACAGCGATATTTGGTGGGGCCCAATGCCGTTCTAAGGATGGTAAGGCCTGAGCAGGTGCAGGCATTAGTCAATTGGGTGGCCGACAGTGGATCCAGCACGTTCACATTATCTCCCACCCAGTCTTCTGCAGAAAGTGCACAGATGGCGCATGAAAACCAAGCCCATCGGTCTGTCACATCACCCCCATGCATATCAGGGAAACTGTCTGAGCCTCAAGTTATGCAGCAGTCTCTTATGCTGTTTGAAGACTCTGCTGCCAACACCACCACCTGCGTCACCAAGCATCTCAACCATGTCACACGGCATCGTTCAGCTCTCCATCTCACAAACATTTTAGAGAAAGTGTAAATTCCCACCTAGCCACCCTCGATCCTGACCCTAGAATGCCAGCATTTTCTAAACTACTGGCCTATGAAATGCTGTCATTTAGGCTGGTGGACACACACCAGCTTCAAACAGCTCATGTCACTTGCTGTCCCACAGTATGTTGTTCTCAGCCGCCACTACTTCTCCAAGAGAAGCTGTGCCTTCCCTGCACAAACAAGTGTCCGATAAAATCAAGTGTGGCACTGCGCAACGCCATCTGTGGCAAGGTCATCTAACCACAGATACGTGGACCAGTAAGCACGGCCAGGGACGCTATATCTCCCTAACTGCACACTGTTAGTGGCGGCTGGGCCCCAGGCGGAGAGCTGCTTGGCGCACGTCCTTCCGCCGCCAAGGATCGCAGGCAACATTTCTTGCCTCCTGTCTCCTCCTCCTCCTACTCAGCTTCCTCCTCCTCTTCTTCCACCTGCTCATCCAGTCAGCCACAACACCTTCACCACCAACTTCAGCACAGCACGGGGTAAACGTCAGCAGGCCATTCTGAAACTCATATGTTTGGGGGACAGGCCCCACACCGCACAGGAGTTGTGGCGGGGTATAGAACAACAGACCGACGAGTGGTTGCTGCCGGTGAGCCTCAAGCCCGGCCTGGTGGTATGCGATAATGGGCGAAATCTCGTTGCAGCTCTGGGACTAGCCGGTTTGACGCACATCCCTTGCCTGGCGCATGTGCTGAATTTGGTGGTGCAGAAGTTCATTCGCAACTACCCCGACATGTCAGAGCTGCTGCATAAAGTGCGGGCCGTTTGTTCGCGCTTCCGTCGTTCACACCCTGCCGCTGTTCGCCTGTCTGCGCTACAGCGTAACTTCGGCCTTCCCGCTCACCGCCTCATATGCGACGTACCCACCAGGTGGAACTCCACCTTGCATATGCTGGACAGACTGTGCGAGCAGCAGCAGGCCATAGTGGAGTTTCAGCTGCAGCACGCACGGGTCAGTCGCACTGCGGATCAGACACACTTCACCACCAATGACTGGGCCTCCATGCGAGATCTGTGTGCCCTGTTGCGCTGTTTCGAGTACTCCACCAACATGGCCAGTGGCGATGACGCCGTTATCAGCGTTACAATACCACTTCTATGTCTCCTTGAGAAAACACTTAGGGCGATGATGGAAGAGGAGGTGGCCCAGGAGGAAGAGGAGTAAGAGGGGTCATTTTTAGCACTTTCAGGCCAGTCTCTTCAAAGTGACTCAGAGGGAGGTTTTTTGCAACACCAGAGGCCAGGTACAAATGTGGCCAGACAAAGCCCACTACTGGAGGACGAGGAGGACGAGGATGAGGAGGAGGTGGAGGAGGATGAGGATGAAGCATGTTCACAGCGGGGTGGCACCCAAAGCAGCTCGGGCCCATCACTGGTGCGTGGCTGGGGGGAAACACAGGACGATGACGATACACCTCCCACAGAGGACAGCTTGTCCTTACCTCTGGGCAACCTGGCACACATGAGCGACTACATGCTGCAGTGCCTGCGCAACGACAGCAGAGTTGCCACATTTTAACGTGTGCGGATACTGGGTTGCACCCTGCCTGGATCCCCGGTACAAAGACAATGTGCCCACCTTACTTCTACACTGGAGCGTGATAGGAAGATGCGCGAGTACAAGCGCACGTTGGTAGACGCGCTACTGAGAGCATTCCAAATGTCACAGGGGAACCAGTGGAAGCCCAAGGCGAAGGCAGCAGGAGGAGCAAGAGGTCGCCAACGCAGCTGTGTCACGGCCAGCCTCCCTCTGAGGGCAAGGAGTTAGCATGGCACGAGATGTCGGAAAAGTTTTGTCACCCCTCCACAGCATAACTGCACCACCACCTGATACGGAACGTGTTAGCAGGAGGCAACATTTCACTAACATGGTGGAACAGTACCTGTGCACACCCCTCCACGTACTGACTGATGGTTCGGCCCCATTCAACTTCTGGGTCTCCAAATTGTCCACGTGGCCAGAGCTAGCCTTTTATGCCTTGGAGGTGCTGGCCTGCCCGGCGGCCAGCGTTTTGTCTGAACGTGTATTCAGCACGGCAGGGGGCGTCATTACAGACAAACGCAGCCGCCTGTCTACAGCCAATGTGGACAAGCTGACGTTCATAAAAATGAACCAGGCATGGATCCCACAGGACCTGTCCATCCCTTGTGCAGATTAGATATTAACTACCTCCCCTTAACAATATATTATTCTACTCCAGGGCACTTCCTCATTCAATACTATTTTTAATTTCATTTTACCATTATATTGCGGGGCAACCCAAAGTTGAATGAACCTCTCCTCTGTCTGGGTGCCGGGGCCTAAATGTGTGACAGTGGCCTGTTCCAGTGGTGGGTGACGTGAAGCCTGATTCTCTGCTATGACATGAAGACTTATTCTGTGCTGACATGAAGCCAGATTCTCTGTTACGCGAACTCTCTCCTCTGCCTGGGTGCCTGGGCCTAAATATGTGACAGAGGCCTGTTCCAGTGGTGGGTGACGTGAAGCCTGATTCTCTGCTATGACATGAATACAGATTCTGCGCTGACATAAGGCCAGATTCTCTGTTACGGGACCTCTCTCCTCTGCCTGGGTGCCTGGGCCTAAATGTGTGACAGTGGCCTGTTCCAGTGGTGGGTGACGTGAAGCCTGATTCTCTGCTATGACATGAATACAGATTCTGCGCTGACATAAAGCCAGATTCTCTGTTACGGGACCTCTCTCCTCTGCCTGGGTGCCTGGGCCTAAATGTGTGACAGTGGCCTGTTCCAGTGGTGGGTGACGTGAAGCCTGATTCTCTGCTATGACATGAATACAGATTCTGCGCTGACATAAGGCCAGATTCTCTGTTACGGGACCTCTCTCCTCTGCCTGGGTGCCTGGGCCTAAATGTGTGACAGTGGCCTGTTCCAGTGGTGGGTGACGTGAAGCCTGATTCTCTGCTATGACATGAAGACAGATTCTGCGCTGACATAAGGCCATATTCTCTGTTACGGGACCGATCTCCTCTGTCTGGGTGCCGGGGCCTAAATGTGTGACAGTGGCCTGTTCCAGTGGTGGGTGACGTGAAGCCTGATTCTCTGCTATGACATGAATACAGATTCTGCGCTGACATAAGGCCAGATTCTCTGTTACGGGACCTCTCTCCTCTGCCTGGGTGCCTGGGCCTAAATGTGTGACAGTGGCCTGTTCCAGTGGTGGGTGACGTGAAGCCTGATTCTCTGCTATGACATGAATACAGATTCTGCGCTGACATAAGGCCAGATTCTCTGTTACGGGACCTCTCTCCTCTGTCTGGGTGCCGGGGCCTAAATGTGTGACAGTGGCCTGTTCCAGTGGTGGGTGACGTGAAGCCTGATTCTCTGCTATGACATGAATACAGATTCTGCGCTGACATAAGGCCAGATTCTCTGTTACGGGACCTCTCTCCTCTGCCTGGGTGCCGGGGCCTAAATGTGTGACAGTGGCCTGTTCCAGTGGTGGGTGACGTGAAGCCTGATTCTCTGCTATGACATGAAGACAGATTCTGCGCTGACATAAGGCCAGATTCTCTGTTACGGGACCTCTCTCCTCTGCCTGGGTGCCTGGGCCTAAATGTGTGACAGTGGCCTGTTCCAGTGGTGGGTGACGTGAAGCCTGATTCTCTGCTATGACATGAAGACAGATTCTGCGCTGACATAAGGCCAGATTCTCTGTTACGGGACCTCTCTCCTCTGCCTGGGTGCCTGGGCCTAAATGTGTGACAGTGGCCTGTTCCAGTGGTGGGTGACGTGAAGCCTGATTCTCTGCTATGACATGAAGACTGATTCTGCGCTGACATGAAGCCAGATTCTCTGCTATGGCATGAAGAGACTGATTCTCTGCTGACATGAAGCCATATTCTTTGCTATGGCATGAAGAGACTGATTCTCTGCTGACGTGAAGCCAGATTCTCTGCTATGGGACCTCTGTCCAATTGATATTGGTTCATTTTTTTAATTTTTATTTTAATTCATTTCCCTATCCATATTTGTTTGCAGGGGATTTACCTACATGTTGCTGCTCTAGCTCTTTCCTGGGCTGTTTTACAGCCTTTTTAGTGCCCAAAAGTTCGGGTCCCCATTGACTTCAATGGGGTTTGGGTTACGGGACGAAGTTCGGATCGGGTTCGGATCCCGAACCCGAACATTTCCGGGAAGGTCGGCTGAACTTCTCGAACCCGAACATCCAGGTGTTCGCTCAACTCTAGTGGTGTCCTTTCGTATCCCCCTCCTGTGACACACTCTGCACCTTTTTTGGGTCCGTCCCTTCTTTACAGTATGGGGGACCACACCTGGAAATTGTTGGCCAGGGACGATCCGGCCTGCTCTTTCCTGGTCAGAAAAGATCAGGGCCTTGAGGACTGCCTCATAGAACTGGAGGAATTTCCCTGTGTTGCCAGCGCTCCGGGACAGCACAAAAGAGTTGTACAAGGCAACCTGTACCAAGTAGACTGCAACTTTTTTGTACTATGCCCGGGTTTTGCGCATGGCAATATATTGCTTGAGGACTTGATCAGAGAGATCAACTCCTCCCATATACCGATTGTAGTCGACGATACAATCGGGCTTGAGGACCGTTGCCGTGGTACCTCGCACAGAAACAGTGCTGATGCCGTTACCGTGAATTGTGGACAGTACAAGGACATCCCTCTTGTCCTTATATCTGACCAGCAACAGGTTTCCACTGGTAAGGCCACGGGTCTCATCCCTGGGGATAGGTATCTGGAGGGGGTGGGTAGGGAGGCCACGTTGATTTTTCCGCCCGGTCCCACAAGCGGACGTGGATCTGGCGGCGAGGGACTGGAACAAGGGGATACTAGTATAAAAGTTATCCACGTACAGGTGGTAACCCTTATCTAGCAGTGGGTGCATAAGGTCCCACACAAGTTTCCCGCTAACACCCAGAGTGGGGGGATATTCTGGGGGTTCAATACGGTAATCTCGCCCCTCGTACACACGAAACTTGTAAGTGCACCCTGAGGTACTCTCACAAAGTTTGTACAGCTTCACGCCATACCTCGCCTGCTTAGAGGGAACATACTGGCGGAAAATGAGTCTGCCCTTGAAAGCAATGAGAGTCTCATCAACCGCGACCTCCCTTCCAGGTACATAGGCCTCCAAAAATTTGGCCTCAAAGTGATCGATGACCGGCCTCATTTTGTACAGGCGGTCATAGGCAAGATCACCTTGGGGTGACATGCTGCATTATCTGCATAATGCAGGCATTTTTCCGAATGGCCTCAAAACGGGAGTGTGTCATGGCCGTACTGTAAAGTGGGGTCTGGTAGAAGACGTCCCCACTTCAGTAATGCCTGACACCGTTTTTTTTGACTAGGTCCATGTGCAGCACGAGGCCCCAAAACGTCCTCATCTCCGCTGCACTGCCCGGAGTCCCGCCATTGGCCCTACCCAAAAAGGAGCCCGGGTGTTGAGCAATGAACTGTTGGGCGAACAAGTTCGTTTGCTCCACCATCAGATTCAGAAAGTGGTCACTGAAAAGAAGACTAAAATAGTCATATTCAGTGAAGCCCACTGTGGGAATCTGGATTCCTGGTTGGCCAACAAAATCAGGAATCACAGGCACAAAATCCTCTGGGGTAGACCATGCAAGTTCACCGGTAGGGGGCTCCGGTGGACTTATCTGGTGGGCCGGAAAACTAGTATGAGCCCCAGAGCTGCTCGTAATAGTGTGGGCCACAGGGTCCCTGGCATGGCGGTCCCCTTGCTCCACCTTGGGGGCTCATTATAATCGCTAGATGATGAGGAGGACGCGGATGACAAAAGGAAAGTGGGGTCATCCTCGTCCTCACTGGGGCTCTTGGAGTCGGAGGCAAGCTGGGCGAGAACATCCGGCGGGCCATAGGGGAGTGTGTGTGTGTGCGTGTGTGGAAATCTTTTAGTGTGCGTGTGTGTGGGGGCACGGGTGTTCGCGTACTCACAGAAAAAAATAAGATAAAAATAAAAAAGCCCCAAAAATTTGAAAAATAAATAAGAAAGATTCAAACTCTCTGATCAGCCGTCCGAAGCTGATCAGTGGTGGGGTGTGCGATGCGCTAACAGTGGCCGGACGCTAAGAGTGCCGGCCACAGTCAGAGTAAGCAAGAAAAAAAACCTGCTTGCACCCCAAAAAATGTGTGTGTGGGGGGGGGTGTCGGGGCAAGCTGCATCACCCCTGGGGGGTCTAGGGTCACACAGTTGTGCTGTGGACCCCAGACACCCGATCAGGGTGATGCAATAGTTAAAACTTTTTTTTTCCCCAAAACTTTCCCTGAATATCTCTGCCTAACCTAACCTTTCCCTAACCTTCTGTCACGGCTGAGGGTGGGGAAAACCCTCAGCCGTGTGATGCCCGGTGGTGTTATGGCTGCTCGGCCAGGACAACAGGATTAGGGAGCAGGTCACCTCCTAAAGCGTCCCTAACCTGACCCTAACTCCTAGCTGCATGGGCCGACCTTTAAGGTAGGAGGACCCATGCTCCGGAACCTCGGATCCCTAACTCACCCTCCGACCGGTCCCTGGACTAGGAGTCAAGGTAAGACGGCCTGTTCCTACTAGACACGGAGGAACAGGGGTCTCACTGGCCAAGCTGCAGGGAAAAGGGGAACAAAAACAGACTTACGGATATGGCAGGTGAACTATCCGAGTTCCACCTACCTGCCACAGCCTTGCTGACTGGATCCCTGTGCAAGCAGGAATCCAGATCCATAAGCTGCACTAAACAACATAGGAAAATCCCAACAGACCATCACATAGACATCACACATAAAGATAAACATAAACTTAATGTGACATTATATTTATGAACCACAAGGGTGGCTCTCACTGGCAGTTGGTAAACACAGGAGGCTGCTCCAGCTAAGCATGGCTGAAGCAACCTACTGAGCCATGCCAAACACCAAGGCTATATAGGCCTAAGTGGCCACACCCACACAATCAGACACACCCCGTGACTCATACACACAGAAAGGGAGTTAACCCTTCCAAAACGACAGGGAAGGGAAAACACCAACTTAAAGGGGAAGTGTCAAAACGAAAGTCACACTGTGGCTGTTGCCGCAGGCAACGACATGGGTGGCTACCATGTCCTGGGAGTCAGCCCGAAGGCCGGGACACTGCCACCACATGTACACACTATACAAAACGTTGCTGCGAGCAGCCACAGTGAAGGGAAAGGTCTCAGTGCACACGTAACATAAACACAGTGCACACCATACATACATACACACACACCTAACAAAGCGGTAGCTAGGTGTAACCGCATGAAGATGCCGCAAGCTGCCTAGCACCAGCTCAGGCTGCTATCTGCGACAATCGCCAACCATTTGTTGCCCGCGGCAACCACAAGTGAGGCAACACACAAGCAGCCCTCACCTGTGGTTGAACAACCAAAAACAAACCGCAGGCAACCGCTTGCGGTTAAGGAGTCACGGTCATGGCCATGGCCGTGACACCTTCCCCTAAGTACCTTTTAGTGCCAGATGGCACTGTGAAGGGTCAGAAGGGGGGTGCTGGGCACAGATGGGGGTGCTGGTTCAGGAGATCCGATGCAGGCTCCTCTCTCCTTGCTCCCGGACACAGAAAGGAGGAGGAGAGGAGAGCTGCAATAACTTAAACCTCCCGCCCGCCCTGCAGCCAATCAGAAGCGATCCTGAGAGGTGATGTCACCATCACCTCTCAGGATCGTAGGATGGTGATTGGTGGTGTATTATCACACCACCGATCACCATCCTGTTCCGGGTTATCGGGTCACCAGAGACCCGAATAACCCAGAAACGCAGCAAACTGCAGGTCTGAATTGACCTGCGGTTTGCCGCGATCGCCGATACCGGGCGTCACAGGACCCCCCCCCCCCCCCCCCCGCATTGTCCCAGGGTGCCTGCTGATTGATTTCAGCAGGCACCCAGTTCCGATCACCGCCCGCCATGCGGCGGTGATCGGAAATACACATGACGTACCGGTACGTCATGTGTCCCCCAACAGGTTAACATTGGGGGTCTGATAGCTGGCCTGATCTGAGATCTAATGAAAAATATTTTTTTCTTATTGTACTCCTGTAAAACCTAGGTGCGTCTTATGGGCCAGTGCATCTTATAGGGCTAAAAATACGGGTATTCGCCGTCCAGCATTGCATTTATCTGTTGAAAAGCCTTTTATGTTGTGTAAAAGTAGAAAAAAAATTGGGCCTAATTGCCATTCAGCTGTTCAGTTATATGTGGTCAGTGGCGTAGCGTGGGTTGCCAGCACCTGGGGCAAGGCAAAAATTTAGCCCTACCCCGTGCACGCCCCTTTTAACAGATGCTGTAGTAGATCACTAGCAGTCCTATGTAACACCACAGATAACAGTGATAACATTCCGTGTACAGATAATGTAGTAGATTCACCTGCAGTCCTATGTAACACCACAGATAGCACAGTGATAACTCTGAGTACAGATAATGTAATAGATGCTCCCTGCAGTCCTATGTAACACCTCAGATAACACAGTGATAACTCTCTGAATACAGATAATGTAGTAGATGTCACCTGCAGTCCTATGTAACACCACAGATAACAGTAACAACTCTCTGAGTACAGATAATGTAGTAGATGTCACCTGCAGTCCTATGTAACACCACAGATTACACAGTAATAACTCTCTAAGCACAGATAATGTAGTAGATGTTCCATGCAGTCCTATGTAACACCACAGATAACAGTGATAACTCTCCGTGTACAGATAATGTAGTAGATTCACCTGCAGTCCTATGTAACACCTCAGATAACACAGTGATAACTCTCTGAGTACAAATAATGTAGTAGATGTTCCCTGCAGTCCTATGTAACACCTCAAATAACAGTGATAACTCTCTGAGTACAGATAATGCAGTAGATTCACCTGCAGTCCTATGTAACACCACAGATAATACAGTGATAACTCTCTGAGTACAGATAATGTAGTAGATTGGTGTGAGGCCTCAGAATTCAGAACACGCACAGTGTGACCTGAAGTCCGGGGCCAGGATGCGGCAGGGTGGGCCAAATTCTCAATCTCCTCCCCCAACCCTACCGTGAAACAGATATGTGCATGGACATTATTATATACAGTAGAATACAGCACCACATACCTGTTACATCCAGTGACATCTCCTGTGATGTAGACTTTCCTCAACATCTTCATTCGGAGATAAGACCGCCATGACACCTTCTTTCAGAATTTTTTTTAGGTTCCTCACTTTACTATCATCCTCTCCTTCCTGGTGTCTCAACACTGTCATCCTGCTGCCCCCAATACTGTGCTAGAGCCAGACAGATAGTCCCCCATTCCCCATAATATTATTCCCCCTGTATATTATAATGACCCCCTCTGTATTAGTATTATTATTATTAATGACCCCCTCTTTTTATTAATATAATAGCCCCCCTTTATTATTAATATTAAGGACCCCCTCTGTATTATTATTATTATTATTATTATAATTTTTAATAATGGATTTTGCCCCTTTTTATTAATAATGTAATGGCCTCCGCTTTATTGTTAATGTAATGGCCCCCTCTTTATTAATAATGTAATTGCCCCCTCTTTGTTATTAATGTAATGGCCGCCTCTCCACTCTTATTAGTATGATGTCCAGTCAGTGGTCCTCCTCTTTCTGGTCCTCCCCAACCACCATAGTGCCCCCAGTGCCTCTGCAATTAGGGTAGGGTACATAAAAAAAATAAAATTAATACTTACCTTCTCCATCACAGCTTATGGCATCCCGGCGGAGGCGGTCACGAATGCCTCACTATGCCTTCCCGCACCGCGTCATCGCGTCATCTCGCGAGATCCGACGCAGGAGGTCACAGTGAGCTAATCGATTCGTGACCGAGTTCTGCGTCGCTCTACTGTCTTATAGGCTTCAGGCCCCTGCAATTTGGTGCCCGGGGCAACGACCCCCCTGCCCACCCCCCACATTACGCCACTGTATGTGGTGAAGCACTTTTCGTGGGATGGACCAAATTACGTAGTGGTGAAAATGTTTATGTGAAACAGTTTTTTTGGGGAAATTGATGGGTGATAGTAGACTTTCTTCTGTATGAAATGAATTACATTATCCTTTCATTAGTCAATTTTTTTTATTTCAACCATGTTTTCTTTGGGAAAATTGATGGGTGATTGTACACCTCCTTTTGCGGGAAGGACCGAATTATGTAGTGGTGAAATTTTTTATGTGAAACAAGGCTTTTTTGGGAAAATTGATGAGTGATAGTAGACTTTTTTCTGTATGAAACGAATTCCATTAACCTTTCATTGGTGAAATTTTTAATTTCAACCATGTTTTCTTCGGGAAAATTGATGGGGGATTGTACACCTCCTTTTGCGGTATGGACCGAATTAAGTAGTGGTGAAATTTTTTATGTGAAGCAGGCTTTTTTGGGGAAAATTGATGGGTGATAGTAGACTTTCTTCTGTATGAACCGAATTCCATTATCCTTTCATTGGTGAAATTTTTTATTTCAACCATGTTTTCTTTGGGAAAATTGATGGGTGATTGCTGTATGGATCAAATTATGTCATCATAGGTCCTGCAGTAAACATAATGAAGACGCTGATGACAACATACCAGCAGACTTTGCCTTTACCATCTATTCACAATTAAATCAAGCAGCTTCACTAAGTTGAAAACATTCATGTGTTTGTATCTGCTCCGTCTGCATTCGATCTCCACAGCACACAGGACATGACAGGAGAGCCTCTCCTTGGAGTCCAAGTCCAGTTTCTTAAGATCAGGAGTTCCATCAACATTGTGTACAACAATCCTGCTCCCTGTGCAAAGCCATAATAAAAGGACTCCGTAGGCATACACATCAGATGAAGCTGAAGCTGGTTAATTCAACCGCAGTAAACAGGGGGAAGCAAATAGAGGTGGTTGAACTCCGCTGCTCTGTATCTCTTGTGAAGTCAATGTCTCCAACAATGCCCCTCTTGCGATTTACAGCAAATACATTAGAGATCCAAGAATTATGTTGGAGGCATGTAGTGTATGCAAGCCATGTCCAACACCCCTCAATTAAGGGCCTACTTGCTGTTCAGCGGTGCAGTAATATGTGGTAAAGCCTTTTTTTCAGTGAAAATTTTTATGTGACACTGGCTTTTTTTCGGAAAATTTATGGATGGATGTACACCTCCTTTTGCGGTATGGACTGAAGTACTGACTGGTGAAATTCTTTGTGACACTGACTTTTTTTTAGGAAAATGTATGGGTGAATGTACACCTCCTTTTGCAGCATGGAACGACTTTATGTGACACAGTTTTTTAAATTTATTTTATTTATGGGTGATTGTACACCTCCTTTTGCGGTATGGGCAGAATTACGTAGTGGTGAAATGTGTTATGTGAAATGGGCTTTTTTGGGGGAAATTGATGGGTTTATGTACACCTCCTTTTGCTGTATGGGCCGAATTACGCCGCGTTGAAATTTTAAATTTCAAAGTAAACTCCCCTGCTTTGCATCTCTTGTGAAGTCAATGTCTCCAAATATGTCCCTCTCGCGATTTACACCAAATACATTATTTTTATGCAGAGATCCAAGAATTATGTTGGAGGCATGTAGTGTATGCAAGCCATGTGCGACCCCTCTCATCAATCTCACTCTGTTCTGCACCTGGTTTGCCTGGGCGAACTAAGTCACACAGGGGAAGAACTGCTCCATGTCCTTCATAAAGAAATCGAATACTGGCTTTCTCCGCGACGACTCAAAATCGTAACCATGGTGACCAACAACGGGAAGAACATGGTGTCAGCGCTTTGTCAAGGAGGCCTGGGCCATTCGCCCTGCATGGCACATGTGTTCAGTCTGGTTGTCAAGCCGTTCCTAAAGTCTTCCACCCATCTGCAAGACATCTTAAAAATGGCCACGATACTTTGCAAGCACTTCAGCCAATCGTACACTGCAAAGCACACCCTCCTTGAGCTGCAGATGCAGAACGGCATCCCCCAACATAAGCATATATGCGACGTTTCCAACTATTGGAATTCCACCCTCCATAAGTTGGACCGACTGCACGAACAGTACTGGACTTCCTCCAATTATCAGCCATAACCCCATACATTTCTTGATCCGCATGCATTACCATCGTGGTCATCCTGATAATGGTTGTCAATACATTCTTGTTGATGAAGCACTTTGTTTTCCAGTTTGTCTTTTAAATCTTGTGGTTTTTCCCCTTCTGTGTTGTATTGTATGTGTGTTAATGTCCTGTTTGTTAAATAAACGTAGTTTTTTCTCCACCGTTCCAAAAAAATATAAAAAAAGAATTGGCTTGTGATTTGGTAGCCAAAAGCAGGAGTGGGTACAAAACACGGAAGACATGCAACTATTCCGTTCATGGGTCATCTCTGTTTTGGATCCACTCCTGTTTTTTGGGGGCATTAGCAATACTGATGGATTACTGATAGATTTAAGCGGACACCTGGATGTTCGGGGAGTTCGGCCGAACTTTTTAAAAAAGTTCGGGTTCGGGACCCGAACTTGATCCGAACTTGGACTCGAACACGAACCCCATTGAAGTCAATGGGGACCCGAACTTCACTTTATTATTTTCCGTTATAACATGGTTATAACGGAAAATAATAGTATTAGCTTTTTCAGATCTGAGTTTTCAAGATCGTGAAAACTCAGATCCGACAGTATATTCTAACACAGAGTCGTTCCCATGGTGATGGGGACGCTTCAAGTTAGAATATACTAAGAACTGTGTACATAACTGCCCCCTGCTGCCTGGCAGCACCCGATCTCTTACAGGGGGCTGTGATCCGCACAATTAACCCCTCAGGTGCCTAACCTGAGGGGTTAATTGTGCGGATCTCAGCCCCCTGTAAGAGATCGGGTGCTGCCAGGCAGCAGGGGCCAGACCCCCCTCCCTCCCCAGTAATAAAATCATTGGTATTAATATTACCCGAACACCGAACCCGAACTTTTACTGAAATGTTCGGGTTCGGGTGCCGAACACGTAAAGTTCGATACGAACCCGAACTTTACAGTTCGGGTTCTCTCAACCCTAATTACTGACCAAATGCTGACTGAGTGAAGGCAGATGCTCCACAGACATGATCCGTTTTTTGGGGGTTATTGTTATGACGAATCATAGGAAGGGCAAAATAATCAGTGACTCAACACAAACTTGCTGCTGACACCCTCTTCCCTCTGTCGGAGGGCTCTACTTGTATAAGTGTTTAATAGAACAGGTTCTGTAGACATCTATGTGGAATCAGCTGATGATGGTGTAAAAGGAGTGCGCTTCTTCTTGGCGCTAACATTGAGCAGTAAGGCTGAGTTCATACGTGACTTATTTAGTCAGTTTTGGACCCGTGACTGCCCAAATAAGTGAAGTGTGCAGTGATTCTAAGTGCGACGCCTGTCATCTGCATGTCATACGGACTCACAGTATTGTTTCCCTACCAAAGCAGACTCTATATGCGTGTTACTGCAAGGCACAATGTTCTACACCACTATAAAGGCTTTCTGCAGCTGGGAAATAGCCATTTTTTTATGTAATTCACCGCAAATTTATTCAGATCGAACCTAATTTTTCCCAACAAATTCGTCGAACCGGCGAATTAACTTTTTGAAAAATGTGTTCACCATTATCACTAATGTATTATATAACTATCCCCAAACAACCGGACTTCACATAGACAATGTCCTGCTGGGATCACTGTTAATACCAAGAAAATATTATGAATTATATCTTTAGCCAAAATAATCCTGTGCTTATATTTTAGTTGGGAGTCTGCTCTAAAGCCATTATTTCCACAAAAACAAGTCATTACACTGCGGGAGATAGTATTAAGGCGTTTTCACTTTATGTACTTGAATATTTACTTAACAACCAGAGCAGAACCTCTTCTGTATTATGTGTCACTTACTCCAGCCAAAACGATTTATGTAGTCACATTTCTTACTCTTTAACTTTGATCTTTTTCCCGTGCTTGAAAATGCAAAACTTCTGTTAGAAATGAACTTTAGCCAGTTTATGAATGATAAAAGTATAGACAGAAAGACCTTGAAACAATACTATAATAAAATAATGGAAATACATGGGAAGATCAAGTAAAAGGGCAGGACTAGAAGCCATTGTTGTTGGGTGACTACAGTGTCTTCGTGCTTTTGTAGAGATCCATAGTAGTCACTAGATGCGAAGGTAACGGAGGTTCATCATCAGTACTTTCAGAATAAATGCACTGCTGGCAAAGATTGACCCCTGGAGGGTACTGAAAAGTTAGTAACATTTTGGGTAGACAAGGAGATGATCTACAGATGTGTCTACCGTTACTATAGCTCAAATTTGATTAAAGACTCCAATTTCTTTTAAAACAAATTCAACACAATATTGTAACCTGCTAAGAAAAACCTTGACAAGCTGTCATTCACAAAACAGCTACTGGGTGGCAACCAAGTGACACATATAGGATAGATATCTCGTGACAATATCACAAAATCTTGCTTTTTTATTTTTTATAAAGTTCCTCACATCTCTGGATAAATTGAGCCGAGATAAAACGATGAAGAAGGGTATGTACAAGTTGTGGCCAAAAGTTTTGAGAATTACATAAATATTGGAAATTGGAAAAGTTGCTGCTTAAGTTTTTATAATAGCAATTTGCATATACTCCAGAATGTTATGAAGAGTGATCAGATGAATTGCATAGTCCTTCATTGCCATGAAAATTAACTTAATCCCAAAAAAACCTTTCCACTGCATTTCATTGCTGTCATTAAAGGACCTGCTGAGATCATTTCAGTAATCGTCTTGTTAACTCAGGTGAGAATGTTGACGAGCACAAGGCTGGAGATCATTATGTCAGGCTGATTGGGTTAAAATGGCAGACTTGACATGTTAAAAGGAGGGTGATGCTTGAAATCATTGTTCTTCCATTGTTAACCATGGTGACCTGCAAAGAAACGCGTGCAGCCATCATTGCGTTGCATAAAATTGGCTTCACAGGCAAGGATATTGTGGCTACTAAGATTGCACCTCAATCAACAATTTATAGGATCATCAAGAACTTCAAGGAAAGAGGTTCAATTCTTGTTAAGAAGGCTTCAGGGCGTCCAAGAAAGTCCAGCAAGCTCCAGGATCGTCTCCTAAAGAGGATTCAGCTGCGGGATCGGAGTGCCACCAGTGCAAAGCTTGCTCAGGGATGGCAGCAGGCAGGTGTGAGCGCATCTGCACGCACAGTGAGGCGAAGACTTTTTAAAGATGGCCTGGTGTCAAGAAGGGCAGCAAAGAAGCCACTTCTCTCCAAAAAAAACATGAGGGACAAATTGATCTTCTGCAGAAAGTATGGTGAATGGACTGCTGAGGACTGGGGCAAAGTCATATTCTCCGATGAAGCCTCTTTCCGATTGTTTGGGGCATCTGGAAAAAGGCTTGTCCGGAGAAGAAAAGGTGAGCGCTACCATCAGTCCTGTGTCATGCCAACAGTAAAGCATCCTGAGACCATTCATGTGTGGGGTTGCTTCTCATCCAAGGGAGTGGGCTCACTCACAATTTTGCCCAAAAACACAGCCATGAATAAAGAATGGTACCAAAACACCCTCCAACAGCAACTTCTTCCAACAATCCAACAACAGTTTGGTGAAGAACAATGCATTTTCCAGCACGATGGAGCATCGTGCCATAAGGCAAAAGTGATAACTAAGTGGCTAGGGGACCAAAACGTTGACATTTTGGGTCCATGGCCTGGAAACTCCCCAGATCTTAATCCCATTGAGAACTTGTGGTCAATCCTCAAGAGCCGGGTGGACAAACAAAAACCCACTAATTCACTAATTCTGACAAACTCCAAGAAGCGATTATGAAAGAATGGGTTGCTTGCTATCAGTCAGGAATTGGCTCAGAAGTTGATTGAGAGCATGCCCAGTCGAATTGCAGAGGTCCTGAAAAAGAAGGGCCAACACTGCAAATACTGACTCTTTGCATAAATGTCATGTAATTGTCGATAAAAGCCTTTGAAACGTATGAAGTGCGTGTAATTATATTTCACTACATCACAGAAACAACTGAAACAAAGATCTAAAAGCAGTTTAGCAGCAAACTTTGTGAAAACTAATATTTTTGTCATTCTCAAAACTTTTGGCCACGACTGTACATTTGTATGTTTGTGTGAATGTGACTTTATTTTGGCACTGTAAGGTACAGTGTGGTAATATTTGAAAAGTATAATGACATTGTCACGAACCAGCAGGTTTGGACCCACTGTGTCACGTAACCAAACTCCTCTAAGGGCGTTGTCTAAGTGAACGACTTGTTCTTCACAGTACCACTGATGATGGGGATAGACTTCCCCGAGGACAACACCTTGAGGCCAAGGCAGACTAGAGGGTATTAGAGCAAGGTACCAGTTACGGACATAGTCAACAGGCCGAGTTGTAACCAGTAGTGATGGACGAACATCGGCCGGGACGATTTGCAATTCACTTTAATGGCAGGCGAACCTAAAAAACCTTCAGGTCATATTTGCAGCCAGCAACCACTTACTAGAAGTACACAAATAGTCCCAAAATATGGACAGTGATATACCAGAGGGGATCAATGGCAAAAATTCCCACAAAAAATATGTATTTGAATCAGGGGCTATTTTTATGCATCTTAAAGGGAAACTCTCAAAAATGTGCCCTGCGGAGCCTAGAAAAATGTTATTTCCTATTGGTTTGATGTATACAAATGGGCAGCACTACACCTTTTTGTATCCTGCAGAGTCCATTAAAAAAATGCATACGTTAACGTAATTTTTTTTTCTACCATGGAACTGTATGGTGAACGGACGCCACTGTATGGCATCAGTCTGAGGCATCTGTTAACGCATACATTTTTGATATGCATTAAATGGATGGCAAAAATAGGATGTGAACCCAGCCCTAGTGTCAGAATAATCACCAGTACACAGCGGAGCAGCGTGTCGGAGAGGGGAGGCCACCATGTTCTGACAGAGTGCTACCTGGTCCTGGTGGTTCGGGATGAGGACTGTGTTTCCCAAGGACCATTTTTCTACTGGGAAATACACTAGAATCTTTATAATATAAAGATATTTGCACTATCCCCGAATAATAATACAATTAGGTGGTCATTTATTATATAGAAATATGTCTATGTTAGTCTAAGTATGGCGTGGGCAGGGAAAGGCATACAGTTATGGCCATCCAGTTATTGGATACCACCACCATACATTGACCGGATAACACCTCTGTACAATGAGCGGATAACACCACCGTACCGTGACCGGATAAAAGGGTATAAGAGGGCACAGTACAGGGAATGACTAGGAGCACTACACAGGGTGTGGTAAGAGGGCACAATGCAAGGTATAAGGGGGCACAGTACGGGCTGAGGGGCACAGTACGGGGTGAGGGGCACAGTCACATGACCCTGTGACATTAGAAGGTCCTTATGGTGAATGCGGTTCATACTCCACCATAATGAGAGGCAGAGGAGTGAGACAGGGGTGTGATTATGTGGCTAGAGATAAAAAAAAAAAACTGTCGGCCAGTACAGGCCCCAAAAATTAGGCAATAGGCATTCACCTGACAGCAAAGAACTTTGGATTCTGTGGCTGGAGGTACATTAGGCGATCACAGGATAAAAATTTAACTGTCGGCCAGTACAGGCCCAAAAATTTGCCAATAAGCATTCACCCGACAGCACATAACTTTGGATTCTATTGCTGGAGGTGCATTAGGCGGACACAGGATAAATATGTAACTGTCGGCCAGTACAGACCACAAAAACTAGGCATTCACTTGACATAAAAGGCCTTTTATGCCACTGTATATACATAAGGGAAGGACAATTTTTTGTTCTGGGTGTTGGCGGATATGTGTGGGCTGGCATGAGGAAATTCAATTAAACGTGGTCATCACAGGAGTTGAATTCCTCCGAGATCCATGCCTCATTCATTTAAAAAAATGTGTGGTAGTCCACACTGTCGTGAGCTATGCAAGTGCGCTTACCGGTCACAATCCCCCCTGCTGAGCTGAATGTCCTTTCGGACAGGACACTCGACCAGGGGCAAGCCAAGAGTTCCATGGCAAATTGTGACAGGTCTGGCCACAGTTCAAGCCTGCACACCCAGTAGTCAAGGGGTTCCTCGCTTCTCAGAGCGTCCACATCGGCCGTTAACCCGATGTAGTCAGACACCAGTCGGTTTAGGCGTTCCCTGAGGCTGGGTCCGGAGGGCGGCTATCAATGGGTTGGCTGCAAGAATGATCTCATATCCGAAATGACTAACACATCTTCAAACCGCCCTCTTTTTGCAGGCGCGGTAGGATTAGTACCTGCACCTGTTTCGCTGTGGGTGGAAATTCCTCTGCCAGTGCCTGCAACAGCAGAATGCAGCATCTCTCGCAGCAAGGCCTGGGAATGCTGACAGCCCTCTTTGATGCTTATAACATTTCCGCCATTTTGTGTTTGTACCGGGGGTCTAAGTACGTTGACACCCAGTACAGGTCCTTGACCTTTATGCTTTTTATACGGGGGTCCCTCTTCAAACACTGGAGCATGAAGGCCCCCATTTGCACTAAATTGGAAGCGGTGGAGCACCCTAGCTCCTGCTCATCGCCCAGGAGAATGCCGTCCTCGGTCACCTCCCCCCAGCCACGGACAACACCAGGAATCGCCAAAAAGTTTAAAGCCTGCTCTTGTTCCTTCTCCTCCTCCCCCCAGTCACCATCCTCCTCTGACTCCTCTTCAGACTCCTGCTAACTTGTCTCAGATGGAGTAGTCCCCCCTGGGAATTCATTCAGCATTGTGACTTCCTCATCTACCAGCTCTTGCTCCTCGACGGCTTGATCAATGACACGACACAATGCACACTCCAGAAAAAAGGCGTAAGGTACGATGTAACTGATGGCGCCCTGGCTGCGACTGACCAGTTTGGTGATCTCATCAAATGGCCGCAGAAGTCTGCATGCGTCGCGCATCAGCAGCCACTGGAGCGGTGAAAAAAACAAGCTCACCAGAACCTGTCCTGCCGCAGAGTTCCTACAGCTAGTCGTTAATGGCACGTTTCTGCTGGAGCAGCCTATCAAGCATATGCAACGTGGAGTTCCAGCGCGTCAGGCTGTCACAAATAAGACGTATGACGAGCTAGTGGTGTCGCCGCTGAATGTCAGCGAGGCGAGCCATGGCCGTGTAAGATCTTCTAAAATGACCAGAGATTTGACTGGCTTGCCGCAAGACATCCTGGACCCCAGGGGTATTTGGCTATTAATCGCTGCACGACTAAGTTCAGGATGTGTGCCATGCACGGCACGTGTGTCATTTTGCCCTGTTTGAGCAGATTGGCACCGTTGTTGCACACCACTTTACCAACTGTCAAATTGAGTGGGATTAGCCACTGATTGGCCTGTGACCGCAGAGCTGAAAGGAGTGCAGGACCGGTGTGGCTCTTGTCTTCTAGGCACAACAGCCGCAGCACAGCATGGCAAAGTCTCACCTGGCACGTCAAATAGGTTCTGGGGAGCTGGGAGGGTGCAGCGAAAGAGGCGGTAGCAGTGGAAAAGGAGGAGGCAGCCGAGGAGGAGATGGAGGATGGAGTAGGAGGAGGAGAAGAAGAGGCAGGCCTGCATGCAATCCATGGCGGTAACACCAAATCCACACGGGTGCCACCGGTTGCATGCTTGACAGCCGTCAGAAGGTTCACCTAGTGGGCAGTAAAAGATGTATCTTTGCACCGACACTGTGTGCCACTGAAACATTCACTTGCCACTGAACATGGCCATATAGCTCTGGGATGCCCTTCTGGGATAAATATTTCCTTCCGGGGGCCTTCCATTGCGGTGTGCCAATGGCCACAAATTTTCTAAAGGACTCCGAGTCCACCAGTTTATATGGCAGTAGTTGGCTGACTAGCAGTTCCGACAAGCCAGTGATCAGCCGTTGGGCAAGAGGATTATCCAGCGTCATCTTTTTTTTTACGCTCAAATATTCGGGCCACGGAAGCCTGCCTTGTGCCAGATGAACGCGGTGACGGCACAGTGGAAGGTGGAGTGGAGGAAGAATGGGAGGAGAGAGGAGTGGTTCCCACTGGGTTCGGTGATGGGAGGCCAGGTGCCTTCTTAAGGCGGTCGTCCCTAGGTGAGTGTTGGGCTTACCACGACTTATGCATTGACAGCACAGACTGTCTATTATCAGCAGCTGACACGTAAAAAAAAGCTCACACTGCGGAGCCATGTGCCGGCGTCCTGGAAACGCAAGATGTGACCGTGCATGGTGGGTGGCTCGCTCCAGATACATTTGCAGTCTGCTTTTTGCCTCCTGTGCACTGCAAGTTCTGCCTGCTTCTCCTCCTTATCCTCCCTATCTGCTGCTCAGTCTCTCCCTCTAAACTCACCTCTTCTTCCTCTCTTGTGGGCACCCACGCTGGGTGGCGGCCGTTGCTACCTCCTCTTCCTCATCTGATGCCAAAAATGGCTACGCATCAGTATGGTCTGGGAATGGATGGTAAAATAATTCCTCTGACTCGAGTGGAGGGGCTATGGTGGTGGTGGTGGTGTATTATGGGGGTGCACACAGCAGAGAGTGAGGAGGGTGCAGATACAGAGGATGAGGAGGATGCAGAAGCGTAAGGCTGAGTGAGCCACTCAACAAACTCTGGTGTACAATTTGAAGTTATCACACATGCCTTCTCCAACTTCCCACTTAGGCTCTGGCCTGGTGCACCTGCCTGACCCCTACAATCCCTGCAGAGCGGTCTGCCTCTTTCTTTGCCTGTCATTTTCTAAATTACCCTCTGCCTAAGTCCGTAGAGAAGAGCAGTATTTGTGGAAGAAGGTATATCGCAGCCCTCAATCATTATTTGGTGGAAAAAGGTATATAGCAATAGCACCCCTCAATCAGTATTTAGCGGAAACAGGTATATAGCACCCCTCAATCAGTATTTGGCTGAAACAGGTATATAGCACCCCTCAATCAGTATTTGGTGGAAACAGGTATATGACACCCCTCAATCAGTATTTTGTGGAAGCAGGTGTATCGCAGCCCTCAATCAGTATTTGGTGGAAGAAAATATATAGCAATAGCCCCCCTCAATGAGTATTTTGTGGAAGAAGGTATATAGCACCCCTCAATCAGTATTTGGCTGAAACTGGTATATAGCACCCCTCAATCAGTATTTGGCGGAAATAGGTGTATATAGCAACCCTCAATCAGGATTTTGTGGAAGAAGATATATAGCAACCATCAATCATTATTTGGCGGAAACAGGTATATGGCACCCCTCAATCAGTATTTTCAGGACACAGGTGTATCGCAGCCCTTAATCAGGATTTTGTGGAAGAAGGTATATCGCAGCCCTCAAGCAGTTTTTTTGGGGGCAACAGGTATATCACACGCGTTGCAATTAGTTACTCCAATAGCGTTTGTCCCTCTATCTAGCTGAGGTGTTGAGGCAGAACCGCACACAACTGCTGCACAATACAAATACACTATAATATAATTTCTATGTTAGAAAGTATATTCTAAGTATATCACACCCCTCTATATCACACCTATCGATAGCACACCTATACCAGTCCTTAAAAGGACTTTTGTGGCCCTATTAGCTAGCGTTGGGTGTCCCTAACTGTCCCTGCTCCAAAATGCTACCTCTCCCTACACTGGCAAAACACATAATGTAAAATGGCTGCCAGACGGGGTTCTGTTATAGGGTTGGGGGTGTGTCCATGTGCTGAAACGTCTCAATTGTCTGTCCTGTCCCACCTGATGGATGTGTCATGGGTCAAAGTTCGGTGCTATGCAAAAAAATATGGCGTGTGCGAATATCGCCATATGTTCGGTGAATCGCAAACCGCAAGGCCATCTCTAGTAACCAGGAGCGACAGCGCAGGACCAAAGGTTGAGGCAAAGGCGAAGTCATACAAGCAATAGATCAGCAACAGGAGAGTCGAGAGGGAGCAGGCAAGTATCATACAGGTAGCGGAATCCAGAAGCCAAGTACGGGTCAGGAATTTAGAAACACAAGCACGAACGAATGCAGGTCACAAGGACCTTTGACACTCAGGCACCTGGAAAGAGGTCTGGACCCCTTATATAGGTGCAGGAAGGCTAGGATTGGTCAAAAGGTCAGCACAGGTTGCATGTGCTTAACCCTTAAATCACAGGAAATGATGTGCTCCGACCCGTATACAATGTGCTACAGGGAACAGGCTGGAAGGCATGCTGTGCCCTGGAGCTGGAAGGAAACTGTGGTGGAGGCGTCCGAGCAGGATGCAAGGACAGAGCCCGGGATTGCGATGCTTAATAGGTAGAAACCGGCAGATAATCACCCCCGCTAGCTTTCTCGCAATGCGACTGGACACGGACAATGACGAAGGTGGCCAAGGAGGACAATGCTCACCTGAACACTGAGCCTCTGACCGCAGCGGTGAGTAGGGGGACCTAATACGCTCCGAACACCTGATCCGGCAAAGAATGCAAGGAATTGGCCGGACACAAACTCAGGCATGCAGCGGTTTGTGTCCTGCTGATTCTCTGCATTTTTGCCAGATTGTGGCCGGATCTCTGCCAGACCCCATTATGGTTAATAGCCTATGAGAGGACTGGGGAAGGGAGACACCTCTCCCCTGCCCCGCCGCAGCATCCATCTGTATCGCTGTCCTAAGGACAGTGATACAGATGAATAGAGATGAGCGCTTCCACAATGGAAGCGCTCATCTCCCCTCTGACGGAAGAAGGGGCCCCCCTCCTGCTCTGGGCCCCTGTGCAACAAACCGGCTGCACATGTGGTATCGTCCGCCTCTGCTAACACATGGCCAGGAGACTTTACACCTCTTCAGTAGGACCTTATAAGTAAAGAATGAAAGTTAGGATTAGAGATGAGCGAATCAAAGCTGACGAAGTGAAATTCGATCCGAATTTCAGGAAAAATTGATTCGCAACGAATGCGAATTTCCTCGCGTTTCGTGGAAACAAATCGTAATTTTCCTAAAAGGTGGCTACATGTGTGAGGACTGAGGACAAGGGGCAAGGAACTCTGGGAAGGCGGGATCACCCAGATTGACCATGCCTGTATGCAGCCAATCAGCAGCCGCCAGCCCTGTGATGTCACAGCCCTATAAATACAGCAGCCATTTTAGATTCTGCCATTTTCCAGCGTGCCGGGACAGACGTGTGAAGGCGCTAGGGACAGCACATTTGGAAAAAAACCCTCTATGTTTAAAAAAAAATTGCAAAACTGATTTATAAGTGCAAAGAAAGGATAGAGAGGAATCATTTCATAGCATCTTAGTGCAGGGAGAGACATCAGAAGGCGCTAGGACTATTGATAGGAAAGTGATTTACAGGTGCAGGGAACGATTATTTGGGGATCCAAATAGTCATTAAACAGCTCAGTCATTCCAGTTTTTTGTTATTGGGCTGCAAGTGTTATGTTGAAAAGCCTTTAGTGGCTAAACTCTTTTTCCACGCTACTATTTGTTGGTAACATGTGCCTGGTCATCTAATGTGATTTTATTTGATATTCCTCACAAATGTGAATTGAAAGCCTTGTTTGAATGTACTTTGCTGTAATTTCCATGTACACCAGCAGGTGTCAGCAATGTGTCAGCAGGGCCTTAGTAACAGTTTAGTGTTTCTAAACTGGAATAGTACATTCCAGTTTAGCTCCCCCTCTATGAGCAGAAGTGGGCTGGCCCATGTCCTGCCTCATGGGGAGGGAAGGAAGTTAGTTAGTGTGCCAGCCACCCCAGCTAGGGGAAGGCTGTGCTGGTAGGAGCTCCCAGAAATAGAGATCCCAAGCAGGATCTTGTCTCGTTGAGACAAAGATCTTTATTCCCAGTCTGAGCCTTCAGCCTCGGCTGGTGACAAGCAAGCAGCCACCTCCAGAACTCCAGGATGAACCATCCCCTGTGAGCATAACTGTGAGTAACATCCAGAGACCAGGAGAAGCCAAATTCCTCCTCAGCTAGTCAGTCCCATACACAGCAGAAGATAGACAGAGCAGAAGACAGATTCCTGCCATATTCTCCAGGCACATGATAGGAGCAGAAGAGATATTGATCCCTGCCACATATTGCCAATACCTGCTGGGACCAAGACTTTTGCTGTATCTCATGTGAATTAATGCCTGCCTCCAGTAAGACAAGTTGAATTATATTTCAAGTCTGAATCTCATTCATTGCTACCAAGTTCCTCAATTACTCCTACTAGCAACACTCAATTTATTGCAAGTGAGCCAGGATCCAGGAGTCCAGCCGTACCCAGGTAGGAGACACAGTTGACACTATACTTACTACTACACAGAGACATTACCCCACTCTGGCATTCCTAACCTGGTACGTGAGTTGCAACACCTTAAAGGGCCCTGAGACTGTACCCTGCGCACGCTGCAATTGGCGTCACGAACAAAAACTATAGACTTCTATATCCATATCCGGACCCACTGCATAATTTTGGCGTCCGCCTAACCGTACCACGGTCCTGCTCATTGCATATTCAGTATGACAAGAAAAATATATACGCATATAACTTCTGCAGTTATTTCTGTTGAAAGCGTATAGGGGTGTATTTCAGAAACATAAAAATATATACGCACTGCTGTAGTTATTTCTGGTGAAAGCGTATAGGGGCGTATTACAGTAAAAAAAGAAAAATATATTCTCAGTGCATTTCTGCAGTTAATTCTGGTGAAAGCATATAGGGGTGTATTTCATTAAAATAAGAAAAATATATACGCACTGCACTGTTGCAGTTATTTCTGGTGAAAGCGTATAGGGGCATATTACAGTAAAAAAAGAATATATACATACTGCACTGTTGCAGTTATTTCTAGTGAAAGCATATAGAGGCGTATTTCATTAAAATAAGAAAAATATATACACACTGCACTGTTGCAGTTATTTCTGGTGAAAGCGTATAGGGGCGTATTACAGTAAAAAAAGGAAAAATATATACGCACTGCACTGTTGCAGTTATTTCTAGTGAAAGCGTATAGACGCGTATTTCAATAAAAAAATAAAAATAAATCCGCACTGCATTGTTGCAGTTATTTCTGGTGAAAGCATATAGGGGCATATTACAGTAAAAATATATATATACAGTACAGACCAAAAGTTTGGACACACCTCATTCAAAGAGTTTTCTTTATTTTCATGACTATGAAAATTGTAGATTCACACTGAAGGCATCAAAACTATGAATTAACACATGTGGAATTATATACATAACAAACAAGTGTGAAACAACTGAAAATATGTCATATTCTAGGTTCTTCAAAGTAGCCACCTTTTGCTTTGATTACTGCTTTGCACACTCTTGGCATTCTCTTGATGAGCTTCAAGAGGTAGTCCCCTGAAATGGTTTTCACTTCACAGGTGTGCCCTGTCAGGTTTAATAAGTGGGATTTCTTGCCTTATAAATGGGGTTGGGACCATCAGTGGCGTTGAGGAGAAGTCAGGTGGATACACAGCTGATAGTCCTACTGATTAGACTGTTAGAATTTGTATTATGGCAAGAAAAAATCAGCTAAGTAAAGAAAAACGAGTGGCCATCATTACTTTAAGAAATGAAGGTCAGTCAGTCAGCCAAAAATTTGGGAAAACTTTGAAAGTAAGGGCTATTTGACCATGAAGGAGAGTGATGGGGTGCTGTGCCAGATGACCTGGCCTCCACAGTCACCGGACCTGAACCCAATCGAGATTGTTTGGGGTGAGCTGGACCGCAGAGTGAAGGCAAAAGGGCCAACAAGTGCTAAGCATCTCTGGGAACTCCTTCAAGACTGTTGGAAGACCATTTCAGGGGACTACCTCTTGAAGCTCATCAAGAGAATGCCAAGAGTGTGCAAAGCAGTAATCAAAGCAAAAGGTTGCTACTTTGAAGAACCTAGAATATGACATATTTTCAGTTGTTTCACAGTTGTTTGTTATGTATATAATTCCACATGTGTTAATTCATAGTTTTGATGCCTTCATAGTCATGAAAATAAAGAAAACTCTTTGAATGAGAAGGTGTGTCCAAACTTTTGGTCTGTACTGTACATATATACGCAAGAATAAATATTAGAGAGGGCTCACCTACTAGTCAAGAATGGTATGGGTGCTCCTACAAAAAGGATTCACCCAATCCTCTAAAGATTATAGAGTAACAAAGTATATAGAATAGTAGGGCACACCACCACTTGGTTCCACAAGGAGAGTTAATATAACAATATATTTATTAGTTGTGACATACAATACTATCTATTCTGACATGCTAAAATACATAGCTAAAACTATTACTTTAAAATTCATAAAACACTTAAAATACAGTAATATAATTTAATATAATTTAGTATAATTAAATAATTCTCTGTATTTTGACCAGAGCTTCAGGGTCTTTTATATTGAAAGAATATTGTCTCTCCAAAGGGTTAATTAACACGATTGATGTCCCAACAAATGAAGTTTAAATAATGAAAATTGATCCAGTGATCAGATACACTTTTTCAAACAGTCACTTGTATCTTCTGTAACTTAGTTGCCACTTCACATAATCAGCATAATGCCGTTACAATGTCACTGCCTGTTTGCAAAAGTAAACCGGAGCTATTTTACTCACTGTTTTTGGATGGAGTAGTGCCGGTTTTGTTACATCACTCGTGGCGTCCCACGTGTAATGGAGTTCTTTGCAGGCTGCGGTATAATGCGGTTATAATTTCCACAAGACTTATGAAGGTCTTTTGTGCAGGATTCGGGATCCTCGGTGATCTTGTATAGCTGTACTGTCCTGGAGATCGCCTGGTAGTATATTCTTACTGCGCTGTTAGTTTGTATCACGCAGAGTTAACTCTCACCAGAAAAGAATCTCGTCAAAGGAAAACAGATATCTAGCTTTTCTTTAAGAACGAATATTCACCGGTCCCTCTCCTTTTTTCTTTCTTTAAGCGCTTTTGGTCCTCCAATTCTGTACTTTATTTCATGGGATTAGTTACCATACGCGTTTCGGAGTAGGCTACGACTCCTTCTTCAGTGGTTAAATTTCCCATGAAAATGACCACATCCTAGATCTGAGTTCATTAAATATTCTTCTGAAATACTTTGTTCTTTACATAGTTGAATGTGCTGACAACAAAATCACACAGAAAAAAAAATGGAAATCCAATTTTTCAACCCATGGAGGTCTGGATTTGGAGTCACACTCAAAATTAAAGTGGAAAACCACACTACAGGCTGATCCAACTTTGATGTAAAGTCCTTAAAGCAAGTCAAAATGAGGCTCAGTAGTGTGTGTGGCCTCCCTGTGCCTGTATGACCTCCCTACAACGCCTGTGCATGCTCCTGATGAGGTGGCGGACGGTCTCCTTAGGGATCTCCCCCCCAGACCTGGACTAAAGCATCTGCCAACTCCTGGACAGTCTGTGGTGCAACGTGACGTTGGTGGATAGAGCGAGACATGATGTCCCAGATGTGCTCAATTGGATTCAGGTCTGGGGAACGGGGGCGGGCCAGTCCATAGCATCAATGCCTTCGTCTTGCAGGAATTGCTGACACACTCCAGCCACATGAGGTCTAGCATTGTCTTGCATTAGGAGGAACCCAGGGCAAACCGCACCAGCATATGGTCTCACAAGGGGTCTGAGGATCTCATCTCAGTACCTAATGGCAGTCAGGCTACCTCTGGCGAGCACATGGAGGGCTGTGCGGCCCTCCAAAGAAATGCCACCCCACACCATTACTGACCCAATGCCAAACCGGTCATGTTGGAGGATGCTGCAGGCAGCAGAACGTTCTCCACGGCGTCTCCAGACTCTGTCACGTCTGTCACATGTGCTCAGTGTGAACCTGCTTTCATCCGTGAAGAGCACAGGGCGCCAGTGGCGAATTTGCCAATCTTGGTGTTCTCTGGCAAATGCCAAACGTCCTGCACGGTGTTGGGCTGTAAGCACAACCCCCACCTGTGGACGTCGGGCCCTCATATCACCCTCATAGAGTCTGTTTCTGACCGTTTGAGCAGACACATGCACATTTGTGGCCTGCTGGAGGTCATTTTGCAGGGCTCTGGCAGTGCTCCTCCTGTTCCTCCTTGCACAAAGGCGGAGGTAGCGGTCCTGCTGCTGGGTTGTACGGCCTCCTCCACGTCTCCTGATGTACTGGCCTGTCTCCTGGTAGCGCCTCCATGCTCTGGACACTACGCTGACAGACACAGCAAACCTTCTTGCCACAGCTCGCATTGATGTGCCATCCTGGATAAGCTGCACTACCTGAGCCGCTTGTGTGGGTTGTAGACTCCTTCTCATGCTACCACTAGAGTGAAAGCACCGCCAGTATTCAAAAGTAACCAAAACATCAGCCAGGAAGCATAGGAACTGAGAAGTGGTCTGTGTTCACCACCTGCAGAACCACTCCTTTATTGGGGGTGTCTTGCTAATTGCCTATAATTTCCACCTGTTGTCTATCCCATTTGCACAACAGCATGTGAAATTGATTGTCACTCAGTGTTGCTTCCTAAGTGGACAGTTTGATTTCACAGAAGTGTGATTGACTTGGAGTTACATTGTGTTGTTTAAGTGTTCCCTTTATTTTTTTGAGCAGTGTATATTATTTAAAAACCATTGTTTCTCTGGTTAAAAATATATTAAATCAACATATAAATAGATATAAATATTTCAGCTCATATTAAGAGTATATAATACATAAAATTGGTCTAAAAATAATGACATAACATATATAAAACGATCGGGACCACATTTTTATACGTTGTGAATAGAATCTACAATATATAAATCCCCATATTTCATAATATTGATAGCATAAAGCAAGGATAGAGAACTGAACTGAAAACGCATCGCTTGCTATGCGGTAATCCTGCAATTTTTATGCAGTGCGGTTTGAACAGTCATATTGCGTTTTTACTATAGTTCAGATCTCTACCCGTATTACTACTGGGTATGTGTTATCCCACATTTAAATCATACAATCATACGCTACTTTTAGTTCTATGTCCTGAATAAATATATAAAATCATTATCACAACTGATGACTATATTGTTAAGAGGTAAAGGACAATAATGTATGGTCAACAGTTGTACTAAAAATTTTATTTCAAACAGTTTTACTTTTCTCTGGACAAAATATATAAATATATAATCGTATATAGTGTCTTCCTGAGAGATATTTTCAGCTTGGTGGAGGAGTATTTCATTTTTCATTTTTTCAAACAGTTTTACTTTTTTTCTGGAAAATATCTAATTATACAGGGTGTGCAGAATTATTAGGCAAATGAGTATTTTGACCACATCATCCTCTTTATGCATGTTGTCTTACTCCAAGCTGTATAGGCTCGAAAGCCTACTACCAATTAAGCATATTAGGTGATGTGCATCTCTGTAATGAGAAGGGGTGTGGTCTAATGACATCAACACCCTATATTAGGTGTGCATAATTATTAGGCAACTTCCTTTCCTTTGGCAAAATGGGTCAAAAGAAGGACTTGACAGGCTCAGAAAAGTCAAAAATAGTAAGATATCTTGCAGAGGGATGCAGCACTCTTAAAATTGCAAAGCTTCTGAAGCGTGATCATCGAACAATCAAGCGTTTCATTCAAAATAGTCAACAGGGTCGCAAGAAGCGTGTGGAAAAACCAAGGCGCAAAATAACTGCCCATGAACTGAGAAAAGTCAAGTGTGCAGCTGCCAAGATGCCACTTGCCACCAGTTTGGCCATATTTCAGAGCTGCAACATCACTGGAGTGCCCAAAAGCACAAGGTGTGCAATACTCAGAGACATGGCCAAGGTAAGAAAGGCTGAAAGACGACCACCACTGAACAAGACACACAAGCTGAAACGTCAAGACTGGGCCAAGAAATATCTCAAGACTGATTTTTCTAAGGTTTTATGGACTGATGAAATGAGAGTGAGTCTTGATGGGCCAGATGGATGGGCCCGTGGCTGGATTGGTAAAGGGCAGAGAGCTCCAGTCCGACTCAGACGCCAGCAAGGTGGAGGTGGAGTACTGGTTTGGGCTGGTATCATCAAAGATGAGCTTGTGGGGCCTTTTCGGGTTGAGGATGGAGTCAAGCTCAACTCCCAGTCCTACTGCCAGTTTCTGGAAGACACCTTCTTCAAGCAGTGGTACAGGAAGAAGTCTGCATCCTTCAAGAAAAACATGATTTTCATGCAGGACAATGCTCCATCACACGCGTCCAAGTACTCCACAGCGTGGCTGGCAAGAAAGGGTATAAAAGAAGAAAATCTAATGACATGGCCTCCTTGTTCACCTGATCTGAACCCCATTGAGAACCTGTGGTCCATCATCAAATGTGAGATTTACAAGGAGGGAAAACAGTACACCTCTCTGAACAGTGTCTGGGAGGCTGTGGTTGCTGCTGCACGCAATGTTGATGGTGAACAGATCAAAACACTGACAGAATCCATGGATGGCAGGCTTTTGAGTGTCCTTGCAAAGAAAGGTGGCTATATTGGTCACTGATTTGTTTTTGTTTTGTTTTTGAATGTCAGAAATGTATATTTGTGAATGTTGAGATGTTATATTGGTTTCACTGGTAAAAATAAATAATTGAAATGGGTATATATTTGTTTTTTGTTAAGTTGCCTAATAATTATGCACAGTAATAGTCACCTGCACACACAGATATCCCCCTAAAATAGCTAAAACTAAAAACAAACTAAAAACTACTTCCAAAAATATTCAGCTTTGATATTAATGAGTTTTTTGGGTTCATTGAGAACATGGTTGTTGTTTAATAATAAAATTAATCCTCAAAAATACAACTTGCCTAATAATTCTGCACTCCCTGTATAGTCTTTTCTGGAAAAATATATTCAATTTAGGTGGAGGAGTATTTAAGGAAGGAGTGGGGAGAGGGGGCTATCCACCGAGGGAGGACTCGGAGAGTCTCAATAACTCACGGGTCCCTCCTCGGTGAAGAACACCCTCCCCCATTGTGACAAATCATAGGAACCCATATATTTCAATTTCGGCATTTAATCCTGCTGGTAACAGGGTATTAAAGTCAAAGATATGTCTTGACATTCTTTTAATGTGATTTCCACCCCTCCAGTCTGTTTCTACTTTTTCAAGTGCCGAAAATATAAGTCCCTTTGGGTTCTGATTGTGTGTAGTTTTAAAATGATTTGACAAAGTATGTTTCTCGTAACCCTTCCTTATGTTCGAGATATGTTCGGCTATACGAACTTTAAGTTGTCTTTTGGTTCTCCCTACGTATTGTCTTTTGCAGGGACATTGTATGATATAAATAACACTATTGGAATTACATGTAAGGAAATCTTTAATCGTGTGTTGATGAGTACTTGTCGTGGACTTTACTATAGATGTCTTTTTAGGAAACATAGTATTTTTACAACCCATACATTTTCCACATCGGAAAAAACCTGTGGTGTTTGTCCATTTTTGTATGGATGAATCTACTCTATTTTTATTCGTTTTTGGGATTGTTGGTGCCACCATAAGTGCTAAGTTTGGTGCTTTAGTGAAAGTGACCTGTGGAAAATGTGGAACTAGGTGACCTATTGTTTTATCCTTGTTTATAAAGTGCCAGTGCTTATTAATTATATATCTCACTTTTTATATAAAAAAAAGACTTTCGATCCAATTGTCTAACTGTGTTTAATGCTGTCTCCAAAATTTCTGTAGGGTATTGTTTTTCCGAAAATAGATTTTTCATAATTAATGCCTCTTCCTCAAAATCCTCTATTTTGGAACAGTTTCTCCTAATTCGTCTGAACTGTCCTGTTGGTATATTTAGGAGCCATTGAGGCAGATGACAGCTATTATACAAGATATAACTATTCTTTGAGGTTGGCTTCCGATGTGTATTGCAAACTAATTTTGTCTCTTCTATTTTAATTTGCAGGTCCAGGAATTCCACCATCGTTTGGCTGGTCTTTCCTGCAAACCGTAAGTTACAATAGTTTTTATTGATATCTTCCAAGAATTTATCCAGTGATTCCTGATCATTTTTCCAAATGAAGAGGACATCTTGGGATCAATAATCTTTTGTTCCCAATTCGCCATAAATAAATTGGCATAGCTGGGGGCAAACCTGGTGCCCATCGCAGTGCCACATATCTGCAGATATACTGTATATCTGAATTAAACCAAAAATAGTTATGATCCAGAATATATTGTGTAACTGTCTGCAGATACTCAATCTGTTCTATAGGTAATTGGCTGTTTTGTTGTAGTTGTTGTCCCATAGCTTCTATCCCCTGTTTATGGTTTATTACTGTGTATAGGGACTGTACGTCTAATGTCCCTATAATCCATTCAGGGTTATACTGCAATTTCTCTACCGTTTGTATTATGGAAATTGTGTCTTTTATATAGGACTTAATTATTTTAACTACCGGCTGTAACAGTTTATCTATATAATGTGATAGATTTGCTGTAAGCGAGCCAATACCGGAGATTATTGGTCGTCCTGGTGGGTTAATAGGGTCTTTATGCAGTGTGGGAATGCAGTAGAATACTGGCAATCTACATTGACTGTTGGTAATGTAATGATATTCTTGTTGAGATAAAATGTCCAATCTCTGGCCTTCTTCACATAGGTTTATCAATTGTTTATGGAACTCTGTAGTGGGGTCAATGCGTAAACGTTTATAAGTAGTTGTATCAGACAATTGTCTGATACACTCTTTATTGTAATTATCCATATCCCACACTACTATAGCTCCACCCTTGTCCGCTGGGCGTATTATTATTTTGTGATATTTTTGCAACTGTTTTATTGCCTGCATCTCTGCTTTTGATAAATTATTCTCTCTGCTATTGCTTGTTTTTATTTTCCTAATATCAAATTCCACTGCTTGCCTAAAAGCTATCATTTCCTCACTGATCTCTTGACGTGGATATTTTACCGATTTACTTTTTACATCTGTGTGTACATATTTTCTTCCCTCTATTGGGTTCACTACGCTTATTATTGGATTCTTAATGAAATATTTCTTTAGGCATAGCTTCCTAATATTTTTCTATGCCTATTAATGTATCAAATTTATTTAGTTGATTAGAGGGTGCAAATTTAAGACCTTTATTTAATCATTTTATCTGTGAAGGGGTGAGAGTGATTGTGCTCAAATTTACAATTGCATCTAAATTCTCTAGTTGTAGTGATTGTTGTATTTTCTTCTGTTTGAGTCCTCTACGTAATTTCCTTTTTCGTGTCTTTGTGGTTTGTATTGGTGTCTTTGTGTGTTCTGGGGCTCCTCGTTTCGTGTTCGTGATTGTGGTGTCTTGTATTGTTGGTGTGTTTTGTGGTGATATTGATCCCGACTGATATCCCTGTGTCTTAGGTTGTATCGGTGTATTGGGGACTCTATTTGTGTTGGATGTGACTGGGGTGATCGTCTTGGTGTTTTCTGTCGTGATCTTACTTTGTGTTTGGGGTGGGGTTTGATCTAAAAAATGGTTCTCTGTGAATATTTCATATCTATTGGAGGTTGGTATACTGAATTCCCCTTGTTCTTCATTATGTACAGTCTCTGTTTTTATGATTTGCTTTGTATATTGACTATTAGTCTTTTTTGTATTTGTTTTTTCGGTTCCTTTTTTGCATTTCGAATTTTCTTACTTTTTTTAGAGATTATATCATATTAAATTTTATCTATATTTTTACAAATCCTTTCTTGCCATAATTTATACTCCTCATTTTTAGGTAGATTTGTCATAGTTACTTTTAGTTCTTCTATCTGGATTGTCAGTTGCTCCAAAATCTGGGATCTCCTTTTTATGACCATTTCCATTAATACAATAGATTGTGTCTGCAGGAAATTATCCCATTCTTTTTCAAAATCGATATTATACAAATCGTGTGCTGGGATTTTGGTCAATAGCAATCCAGTTGGTATTATCCCTTGTATAATGTATTGTCTAAGGGCTCTAATCTCCCAACGTTGTTTTAACTGTTTTTGCAGTAAAGTTTCCAATTCTCTGAAAATATCCGCCATTGATTTTTCGTTGGGCAGGCTCGTTTGCCCTTCCTCATCTTTTTCAAACGTGAAAGCTTCCACCTTCAAACGTTTGTTCTCCATGTGGCTCCAAATATCCATTCTTTGACAAGAGGGAGCTCACTCTCAATGGGTGATAATATAAAAGCAAGAATAAATATTACAGAGGGCTCACCTACTAGTAAAGAATGGTATGGGTGCTCCTACAAAAAGGATTCACCCAATCCTCTAAAGATTATTAAGCAAAGTATATAGAATAGTAGGGCACACCACCACTTGGTTCCAGAAGGAGAGTTAATATAACAATATATTTATTAGTTGTGACATACAATACTATCTATTCTGACATGCTAAAATACATAGCTAAAACTATTACTTTAAAATTTATAAAAACACTTCAAATACAGTAATATAATTTAATATAATATAGTATAATTAAATAATTCTCTGTATTTTGACCAGAGCTTCAGGGTCTTTTATATTGAAAGAATATCGTCTCTCCAAAGGGTTAATTAACACGATTGATGTCCCAACAAATGAAGTTTAAATAATGAAAATTGATCCAGTGATCAGATACACTTTTTCAAATAGTCACTTGTATCTTCTGTAACTTAGTTGCCACTTCACATAATCAGCATAATGCCGTTACAATGTCACTGCCTGTTTGCAAAGGTAAACCGAAGTTATTTTACTCACTGTTTTTGGATGGAGTAGTGCCGGTTTTGTTACATCACTCGTGGCGTCCCACGTGTAATGGAGTTCTTTGCAGGCTGTGGTATAATGTGGTTATAATTTCCACAAGACTTGTGAAGGTCTTTTGTGCGGGATTCGGGATCCTCGGTGATCGTGTATAGCTGTACTGTCCTGGAGATCGCCTGGTAGTATATTCTTACTGCGCTGTTAGTTTGTATCACGCAGAGTTAACTCTCACCAGAAAAGAATCTCGTCAAAGGAAAACAGATATCCAGCTTTTCTTTAAGAACTAATATTCACCGGTCCCTCTCCTTTTTTCTTTCTTTAAGCGCTTTTAGTCCTCCAATTCTGTACTTTATTTCATGGGATTAGTTACCATACGCGTTTCGGAGTGGGCTACGACTCCTTCTTCAGTGGTTAAATTTCCCATGAAAATTACCAGTTTTTATACACCTGAACAGGTGTGGTCTAAATTTATTGGCTTGTGCTGGGTATAGGAAGTGACGTGAACTCCTTTTCGATCCCATGATGAAGAGACATATACAGTACAGACCAAAAGTTTGGACACACCTTCTCATTCAAAGACTTTTCTTTATTTTTATGACTATGAAAATTGTAGATTGACACTGAAGGCATCAAAACTATGAATTAACACATGTGGAATTATATACATAACAAACAAGTGTGAAACAACTGAAAATATGTCATATTCTAAGTTCTTCAAAGTAGCCACCTTTTGCTTTGATTACTGCTTTGCACACTCTTGGCATTCTATTGATGAGCTTCAAGAAGTAGTCCCCTGAAATGGTTTTTACTTCACAGGTGTGCCCTGTCAGGTTTAATAAGTGGGATTTCTTGCCTTATAAATGGGGTTGGGACCATCAGTTGCGTTGAGGAGAAGTCAGGTGGATACACAGCTGATAGTCCTACTGAATAGACTGTTAGAATTTGTATTATGGCAAGAAAAAAGCAGCTAAGTAAAGAAAAACGAGTGGCCATCATTACTTTAAGAAATGAAGGTCAGTCAGTCAGCCGAAAAATTGAAAGTAAGGGCTATTTGACCATGAAGGAGAGTGATGGGGTGCTGCGCCAGATGACCTGGCCTCCACAGTCACCGGACCTAATCCCAATCGAGATGGTTTGGGGTGAGCTGGACAGCAGAGTGAAGGCAAAAGGGCCAACAAGTGCTAAGCATCTCTGGAAACTCCTTCAAGACTGCTGGAAGACCATTTCAGGTGACTACCTCTTGAAGCACATCAAGAGAATGCCAAGAGTGAGCAAAGCAGTAATCAAAGCAAAAGGTGGCTATTTTGAAGAACCTAGAATATGACATATTTTCAGTTGTTTCACACTTGTTTGTTATGTATATAATTCCACATGTGTTAATTCATAGTTTTGATGCCTTCATAGTCATGAAAATAAAGAAAACTCTTTGAATGAGCAGGTGTGTCCAAACTTTTGGTCTGTACTGTATATTATTTAAAAACCATTGTTTCTCCGATTAAAAATATATTAAATCAACATATAAATAGATATAAATATAAATATCACCTCATATTAAGAGTATATAATACATAAAATTGGTCTAAAAATAATGACATAAAATATATAAAACGATCGGGACCACATTTTTATACGTTGTGAATAGAATCTACAATATATAAATCCCCATATTTCATAATATTGATAGCATAAAGCAAGGATAGAGAACTGAACTGAAAACGCATCGCTTGCTATGCGGTAATCCTGCGATTTTTATGCAGTGCGGTTTGAACAGTCATATTGCGTTTTTACTATAGTTCAGATCTCTACCCGTATTACTACTAAGTATGTGTTATCCCACATTTAAATCATACAATCATACGCTACTTTTAGTTCTATGTCCTGAATAAATATATAAAATCATTATCACAACTGATGACTATATTGTTAAGAGGTAAAGGACAATAATGTATGGTCAACAGTTGTACAAAATTTTTTATTTCAAACAGTTTTACTTTTCTCTGGACAAAATATATAAATATATAATCGTACATAGTGTCTTCCTGAGAGATATATTTATATATTTTGTCCAGAGAAAAGTAAAACTGTTTTGGGGTGTACCCTAATTAAAAAAAATTAAAATAAATTTCAAACCAAAAAGCAGTGTAGGCTACCTCCTCCTCCTCTACCGCCACTTCCACCTACACCGCCACATCCACTGCCTCCTCAACCTCCTACTCCATATGGACCTCGTCCTCCTAAATCAAGATTATTATTTTTTATTTTTACGTATTTTATGTTATTTAAAGTGATTCCCTATCCACATATGTTTGCAGAGCACTTGCCATGCTCTTAACCACATTTTGATGCCATTTGCAGCCCTCTAGCCTTTTCCATGACATTTTTACAGCCATTTTAGTGCTCAAAAGTTTGGGTCCCCATTGACTTCAATGGGGTTCGGGTTCGGGGTCAAGTTCGGGTCAAGTCCGGGTCCCAAACTCGAACTTTTTTCTCAAGTTCGGCCTAACCCGTCTAGCCCGAACATCCAGGTGTCCGCTCAACTCTAATTAGAACATATAACTGCACTGCTGAACGACAAATAGGCCCTTAGTTTTTTCCACTTATACACACCACAAAAGGCTCTAGAACATATAACTGCACCGCTGAACAGCAAAAAATATATATATTTTTGCCACTAATACATGCCAAAAAGGGCTTTGGAACATATAACTGCACCACTAAATGGCAAATATATATTTTTTGCCATTAATACATGCTAAAAAAGGTCTGTCATTTTCTCACTTCAACACACAACGGCAAATACTTTTTTTGTGCCACTATAACACATTAAAAAGGGCTGTAGAACAAATAACTGCACTACTGAATGGCAAATATATATATATATTTTTTTCCACTAATACATGCCAAAAAAGGCTGTAATTTTCTCGCTTCACCACACAACGGCAAACACTTTTTTTGTGCCACTAATACACGCCAAAAAGGACTGTAGAAAAAATAACTCCACCACTGAATGGCAAATATATATTTTTTTGCTACTAATACACACCAAAAAGGGCTGAAATTTTCTCACTTCACAACCCATCGAACCTGAACATCCAGGTGTCCGCTCAACTCTACTGTGGATGTAGCTGTGTTCAGAATTAAGCAAACACCTTCAAAATCATGTTAAATAGGAGCCAGCATACACCTGCCATCATTTACAGTGCCTCTGATTAACCCCAAATAAAGTTCAGCTGCTCTAGTTGTTTTTTCTTTAAATTTTCTTAGTCGCATCCCACAGCAAAAGCCATGGTCCACATAGAGCTTTCAAAGCATCAGATAGATCTCATTGTTAAAAGGTATCAGTCAGGAGAATGGTACAAAATAATTTCCAAGGCATTAGATATACCATGGAACACAGTGAAGACAGTCATCATCAAGTGGAGAAAATATGGCACAACAGTGACATTACCAAGAACTGGACGTCCCTCTAAAATTAATGAAAAGACGAGAAGAAAACTGGTCTGGGAGGCTACCAAGAGGCCTACAGCAACATTACAGGAGCTACAGGAATATCTGGCAAGTACTGGCTGTGTGGTACATGTGACAACAATCTCACGTATTCTTCATATGTGTGGGCTATGGGGTAGAGTGGCAAGACAAAAGCCTTTTCTTACAAAGAAAAACATCCAAGCCAGGCTACATTTTGCAAAAACACATCTGAAGTCTCCCAAAAGCATGTGGGAAAATGTGTCATGGTCTGATAAAACCAAAGTGGAACTTTTTGGCCATAATTTCAAAAGATATGTTTGGCGCAAAAACAACACTGCACATCACCAAAAGAACACCATACCAACAGTGAAGCATGGTGGTGGCAGCATCATGCTTTGGAGCTGTTTTTCTTCAGCTGGAACTGGGGCCTTAGTTAAGCTAGAGGGAATTATGAACAGTTCAAAATACCAGTCAATATTGGCACAAAACCTTCAGGCTTCTGCTAGAAAGCGGGACATGAAGAGGAACTTCATATTTTAGCATGACAACGATCCAAAGCATACATCCAAATCAACAAAGGAATGGCTTCACCAGAAGAAGAATAACGTTTTGGAATGGCCCAGCCAGAGCCCAGACCTAAATCCGATTGAGAATCTGTGGGGTGATCTGAAGAGGGCTGTGCACAGGAGATGCCCTTGCAATCTGACAGATTTGGAGTGTTTTTACAAAGAAGAGTGGGCAAATCTTAGCAAGTCAAAATGTGCCACACCAACAATTTGACAATTTACCCAAAAAGACTGAGTGCTGTAATAAAATCAAAAGGTGCTTCAACAAAGATATGACATTTAGCAAGAGTTTAAAGTGCCCACATATAGCACATAGTGTGACACTGCATCAAGATGCATCACTCTTGGATCAGCCAGGATTTCCACACACCAATGCCTGATGCATCAGACTAGATCATCCATGGTGCCACACCAACAATTTGACAAAAGAGACCGATTTTTTCTGGCTACCTGCCTCGGCTACTTTTCTGATGCTGTTACTCGCCTGATGCTACACATCTGATGCCAAGTGCTCCTTCTTTCACCCACCATCTTCAGCGGGTACTGGTATTGCCACCAACCTCCACAGTATGTCACCTTGCCACTCTGTGGCCTCCTGATGCTGCCACCACCTCCAGACTCTGTCATTGTGCCACTCTGTGGCCTACTCATGCTGCTGCCACCTCCACACTCTGTCATTGTGCCACTCTGTGGCCTACTCCTGATGCTGCTGCTGCCACCTCCAGACTCTTTTATTGTGTCACTCTGTGGTCTCCTCATGCTGCTGCCACCTCCAGACTCTGTCATTGTGCCACTCTGTGGCCTCCTCCTGATTCAGCTGCTGCTGCCGCCACCTCCAGACACGATCATTGTGCCACTCTGTGGCCTCATTATACTGCCGCCACCTCCAGACCCTGTCATAGGTCCACTCTGTGGACTTCTCATGCTGTTCCCACCCTCCCCACCTCATGACTGGTCCACTATTTTGGCTTTCGGCCAGGCTGACATCATTATTTATTTGACACTTCTTCTGATCTGTCAGAAGAAAGGAAAAATGAGGCGCACAACGGATCCTGTCTGTGTAGTAGCTTTAAAGCCTGTATGGTCCCATCAGCATTGGCTTAGGATTTGGTAGCCAAAAGCAGGAGTGGGTAGAAAACACAGAACACATGCAAATATTCCATTCATGTGTCTACTTTGTTTTAGATCCACTCCTGTTTTTTTTGCCTTTAGAAATGCTGATGGATTATTAAGCTAATGCTGACCGAGTGAAGGCGGATTCTCCATGGAAAGGATCCGTTTTTTCTGGGTAATTGTTCTGATGGATCAGAGAATGGGTAAATTTAATCAGTGACGTCAACACAAACTTACTGCTGACACCCTCTCCACTCTGAGTCAGGGAGAGCTGCGCTTTAGGAAGGGACATATAGTGTAGGGAGTTTGTAATTGCAATTTTTTCAATTTTAAAATGTTTCAAAGACCCAAAAGTTAAATTAATTGTGCAAAGTTGTACTCTCATATTTTTTTTTATACTTTGTGAAATAGCAATTATTTTGCTATATAGAAGGTGTCTGCAGTGACTTGTAACATCTGTGCAGCAATACCTTCTGTGTGTCAGGGGCAGAGAGAGGAAGAATATTAGTGAAAACAATAATTTTTTCCCATAATCCACATTTTTGCTGTCAACGGTATAATCTGTGAATTGTGTAATCTGCGCTTCAATACCTTGTGTGTTTGTCAGGCCCAGATATAGGGAAAAAATAATACAGAAAACACTATTCTTTTCCCATAATCTATCCACAATTTTGCTGTCAACTGTGTAATTCGTGAATTGTGTGATTTGCGCTTCAACACCTTGTGTGGTTGTCAGGCCTAGATATAGGGAAAAAGTTATAATACAGAAAACACAATTTTTTTCCCCATAATCTATCCACATTTTTGCTGTCAACGGTGTAATCCGTGAATTGTGTGATCTGCGCTTCAATACCTTGTGTGGTTGTCAGGCCTAGATATGGGGGAAAAAAATTAAATACAGAAAACAATTTTTCTCCCATAATCTATCCACATTTTTGCTGCCAATGGTGTAATCCATCGTACCCAGCTTCATGTCCAACTTAGCTGGGTGGCGCAGGACAACACTGTCCAAGTCGGACCAGTGCGAACAGTTGGTCGGTTAGATTGCTGAAGATAGTTAAGCACCACCTTTTCTTCCACCAAGTCCAGTCTCTGTAGCCAAGAGTCTGGTCAACCGAATCCTCTCTCTGATCATCCTTCCTCCCACCATGGAGAGGCTTGCCAAACGAGTGATCCCACACTCAGATATTACGAGGAGCTCTTTTCAGCGCCACTATTACATTTGGCCCTCGCGCCCAGCACGCTTAAAGAGGGACCTGAGATATTGTGCCCTGATTCTCAACCTCTTGAGCCTTCACAGTCTCAAGAAGATGACGGTGGTGAACAACAATCATTCGTTCACGAGGTGGATGATGATAAGACACAGTTACCAATCACTGATGTTGTGGTTAGGTCAAGTCAGGAAGATAAGCAGAGTCAGGAAGTGGAAGAGGAGGTGGTTGACGATGAGGTCACTGACCAAACATGGGAAGGTGAAAAGCCGAGCGAGGACAGCAGTACAGAGGGGGAGGGATCCGCAGCACCGCAACAGGGTGGAAGAGGCAGTGGGGTTGCAAAAGGGAGAAGTCGGCCCACACCAAACAGGCCCGCAACCGTTACACCGAGCACCCCCATGCGTAAATCTACCTTGCCAAGGGGTAGGTGTTCCGCACTATAGCGCTTTTTTGAGGAAAGTGCAGACGACCAAAAAGTGGTAGTTTGCAAACTGTGCCGTACCAAAATGAGCCGGGGCGTGAACACTAGCAACCTCACCAGCATGATCCGCCACATGGCATCCAAGCACCCTAACAAGTGGGCCTAATGCCTAGGTCCACAATCTGGGTCTGCACCACTGCCTCCTCTTCCCCTGTGTTAGGCACTGCTGGCCAATCCCCTGTCGAAGGCGCAGGCCCAGATGCCCCTCGCCCTGCACCTGGACCTTCGCATGAACCATCAGAAACAACAACTTCCCTGTCCCGGCGCAGCGTACAAATGTCCATAACACAGTCATTTGAACGCAAGCGCAAATACCCACCCACAGGCCATAGCACTAAATGCGCAACTTTCAAAATTACTGGCCCTTGAAATGTTGCCATTTAGGCTTGTGGACACTGAGGCCTTCCGCAGCCTTCCGCAGCCTGATGTCAGCGGCCGTCCCTCGGTACGCAGTACCCAGTCGCCACTATTTTTCACGGTGTGCCGTGCCCGCCTTAAACTAGCATGTGTCCCAGAACATCACCCATGCCCTGACCAACGCAGTTACTGGGAAGGTCCACTTAACCACAGACACATGGACAAATGCTAGTGGCCTCCTCCTCCACTTCCACCTCCAGCAGCAGTCAGCCATCAGTCGCTAGCTGGAAGCAGTGTAGCACTGCTGTGGGTAAGCGTCAACAGGCGGTGCTGAAGTTGATCTGTTTAGGGGACAAACAGCACACCGCCGCAGAGCTGTGGCAGGGTGTGAGGTACCAAACCGAGCTGTGGCTCTCACCACTCAACCTACAACCCGTCTTAAACTTAGTGGTTCAGCGGTTTATCAAAACCTACCCCAATTTGCCAGTGCTACTAGTGAAGGCGTGTGTGCCCATTTCTGCAAGTCGTCCACAGCTTCAGCCGGCCTGTCAATGCTGCAGCAGTGCTTGCGGCTTCCAGCTCACCGACTGTTGTGCGACGTGAGCATGCGCTGGAACTCTATGTTCCACATGTTTGTCCAGGCTTTGTGAGCAGCAGAGGGCAGTTGTGGAATACCAGCTGCAACATGGTCGTCGCCTTTCGAGTCAACTGTCACTATTCACAAGCGAGAAGTGGGAATTTATGTCAGACCTCTGTGAGGTTTTAAAAAACTTTGATGAATCCACACAGATGGTTAGTGGCGATAACGCTATTATCAGCGTAGCCATCCCACTGCTGTGTCTACTCAAATGATCGCTGCTCACAATTATGGACGAATGTGGCATACGAGGAAATGGGGGAGGACATTACACAGGGTGATAGCCAGCCCACCCTCAGTTTGTCTTCTCAGTGCGAATTGGACCATGAAGAGGAGGAGGAGCTGGAGACAGTTGCTACAGAGGGTAGTACCCATAGAACTTTAATTCCATCTGTTCAGCGTGGATAGGCAGAAGAGGAAGAGGAGGATAAGGAGATGGAGAGTCATCCTAATGTCAACATCAACATCTTGCCTGTTGGTACTCTGGCACACATGGCTGACTTCATGTTAGGCTGCCTTTCCAGAAACCCTCTCGTTATACGCATTTTAGATAACACAGATTACTGGGTGTTGACCCTTCTCAACCCCCGCTACAAAGAGAACTTCTCATCTCTAATTCCTGTGGTGGAGAGGACAAGTAAAACGGTGCAATACCAAAAGGTATTTGCTGAGAGATTGCTCAAAAATTTGAGTCTGTACTTCCTTAGGCAACCAAGGAAGGGAGACAAGGGGAACACACAGCAGTTCCAACAAAGGCAGAGCAACACTCTCCAAGGCATGGGACACTTTCATGACACCCCACCAGCAACCTCACCCTAAAGTGTGGCCAAGGAGGGAAAAGTTTTGGAAGATGGTGAAGGAATACATAGCAGACCGTGTCAGCGTCCTAAATGATCCCTCAGTGCCTTACAACTACTGGGTGTCCAAGCTGGACATGTGGCACAAACTTGCGCTCTACGCCTTGGAGGTGCTGGCCTGCCCTGCTGCCAGCGTTTTGTCTGAGCGTGTATTTAGTGCTGCTGGTGGCCTTATAACAGATAAGCGTATCCGCTTGTCCACTGGCAGTGATAAAATGAACAAGGCCTGAATTGCCCCTGACTACTCAACTCCACCAGAGGACAGCTGAGCTGATGATGAACATAAAGGCAATTTCAATCTATTATTTATAATGTACTCAATCTACTGTAGTGTATTCCCATGCACCATTTCCACCACACAAAAAAAGAGTATATGGTTGAATCTTGTTTTCTCCTCCTCATCTACAAACCGGATTCCAAAAAAGTTGGGACACTATACAAATCGTGAGTAAAAACTGAATGCAATGATGTGGAGGTGCCAACTTCTAATATTTTATTCAGAATAGAACATAAATCACGGAACAAAAGTTTAAACTGAGAAAATGTACCATTTTAACCACTTAAGGACCACAGGTTTATACCCCCCTAAAGACCAGGCCCTTTTTTACAAATCGGCACTACACTACTTTCACCGTTTATTGCTCGGTCATGCAACTTACCACCCAAATGAATTTTACCTCCTTTTCTTCTCACTAATAGAGCTTTCATTTGGTGGTATTTCATTGCTGCTGACATTTTTACTTTTTTTGTTATTAATCGAAATTTAACGATATTTTTGCAAAAAAATGACATTTTTCACTTTCAGTTGTAAAATTTTGCAAAAAAAACGAGATCCATATAGAAATTTTGCTCTAAATTTATAGTTCTACATGTCTTTGATAAAAAAAAAATGTTTGGGTAAAAAAAAAATGGTTTGGGTAAAAGTTATAGCGTTTACAAACTATGGTACAAAAATGTGAATTTCCGCTTTTTGAAGCAGCTCTGACTTTCTGAGCACCTGTCATGTTTCCTGAGGTTCTACAATGCCCAGACAGTACAAACACCCCACAAATGACCCCATTTCGGAAAGTACACACCCTAAGGTATTCGCTGATGGGCATAGTGAGTTCATAGAACTTTTTATTTTTTGTCACAAGTTAGCGGAAAATGATGATTTTTTTTTATTTTATTTTTTTTCCTACAAAGTCTCATATTCCACTAACTTGTGACAAAAAATAAAAACTTCTATGAACTCACTATGCCCATCACGAAATACCTTGGGGTCTCTTCTTTCCAAAATGGGGTCACTTGTGGGGTAGTTATACTGCCCTGGCATTCTAGGGGCCCAAATGTGTGGTAAGGAGTTTGAAATCAAATTCTGTAAAAAATGACGAGTGAAATCCGAAAGGTGCTTTTGGAATGTGGGCCCCTTTGCCCACCTAGGCTGCAAAAAAGTGTCACACATCTGGTATCTACGTACTCAGGAGAAGTTAAAGAATGTGTTTTGGGGTGTCATTTTACATATACCCATGCTGGGTGAGATAAATATCTTGGTCAAATGCCAACTTTGTATAAAAAAATGGGAAAAGTTGTCTTTTGCCAAGATATTTCTCTCACCCAGCATGGGTATATGTAAAATGACACCCCAAAACACATTCCCCACCTTCTCCTGAGTACGGCAATACCAGATGTGTGACACTTTTTTGCAGCCTAGGTGGGCAAAGGGGCCCATATTCCAAAGAGCACCTTTCGGATTTCACAGGTCATTTTTTACAGAATTTGATTTCAAACTCCTTACCACACATTCGGGCCCCTAGAATGCCAGGGCAGTATAACTACCCCACAAGTGACCCCATTTTGGAAAGAAGACACCTCAAGGTATTCCGTGAGGGGCATGGCAAGTTCCTAGAATTTTTTATTTTTTGTCACAAGTTAGTGGAAAATGATGATTTTATTATTTCTTTTTTTTTTTCATACAAAGTCTCATATTCCACTAACTTGTGACAAAAAATAAAAACTTCCATGAACTCACTATGCCCATCAGCGAATACCTTGGGGTCTCTTCTTTCCAAAATGGGGTCACTTGTGGGGTAGTTATACTGCCCTGGCATTCTAGGGGCCCGAATGTGTGGTAAGGAGTTTGAAATCAAATTCTGTAAAAAATGACCTGTGAAATCCGAAAGGTGCTCTTTGGAATATGGGCCCCTTTGCCCACCTAGGCTGCAAAAAAGTGTCACACATCTGGTATCTCTGTATTCAGGAGAAGTTGAGGAATGTGTTTTGGGGTGTCTTTTTACATATACCCATGCTGGGTGAGATAAATATCTTGGTCAAATGCCAACTTTGTATAAAAAAATGGGAAAAGTTGTCTTTTGCCAAGATATTTCTCTCACCCAGCAGGGGTATATGTAAAATGACACCCCAAAACACATTCCCCACCTTCTCCTGAGTACGGGGATACCAGATGTGTGACACTTTTTTGCAGCCTAGGTGGGCAAAGGGGCCCATATTCCAAAGAGCACCTTTCGGATTTCACAGGTCATTTTTTACAGAATTTGATTTCAAACTCCTTACCACACATTTGGGCCCCTAGAATGCCAGGGCAGTATAACTACCCCACAAGTGACCCCATTTTGGAAAGAAGAGACCCCAAGGTATTCGCTGATGGGCATAGTGAGTTCATGGAAGTTTTTATTTTTTGTCACAAGTTAGTGGAATATGAGACTTTGTATGAAAAAAAAAAAAAAAAAAAAAAAAATCATCATTTTCCACTAACTTGTGACAAAAAATAAAAAATTCTAGGAACTTGCCATGCCCCTCACGGAATACCTTGGGGTGTCTTCTTTCCAAAATGGGGTCACTTGTGGGGTAGTTATACTGCCCTGGCATTTTCCAGGGGCCCTAATGTGTGGTAAGTAGGTAAATGACCTGTGAAATCCTAAAGGTGCTCTTTGGAATATGGGCCCCTTTGCCCACCTAGGCTGCAAAAAAGTGTCACACATGTGGTATCGCCGTATTCAGGAGAAGTTGGGGAATGTGTTTTGGGGTGTCATTTTACATATACCCTTGCTGGGTGAGAGAAATATCTTGGCAAAAGACAACTTTTACCATTTTTTTATACAAAGTTGGCATTTGACCAAGATATTTCTCTCACCCAGCATGGGTATATGTAAAATGACACCCCAAAACACATTCCCCAACTTCTCCTGAGTACGGCGATACCAGATGTGTGACACTTTATTGCAGCCTAGATGCGCAAAGGTGCCCAAATTCCTTTTAGGAGGGCATTTTTAGACATTTGGATACCAGACTTCTTCTCACGCTTTGGGGACCCTAGAATGCCAGGGCAGTATAAATACCCCACATGTGACCCCATTTTGGAAAGAAGACACCCCAAGGTATTCAATGAGGGGCATGGCGAGTTCATAGAAATTTTTTTTTTTTGGCACAAGTTAGCGGAAATTGATATTTTTAATTTTTTTCTCACAAAGTCTCCCGTTCCGCTAACTTGGGACAAAAATTTCAATCTTTCATGGACTCAATATGCCCCTCACGGAATACCTGGGGGTGTCTTCTTTCCGAAATGGGGTCACATGTGGGGTATTTATACTGCCCTGGCATTCTAGGGGCCCTAAAGCGTGAGAAGAAGTCTGGAATATAAATGTCTAAAAAAATTTACGCATTTGGTTTCCGTGAGGGGTATGGTGAGTTCATGTGAGATTTTATTTTTTGACACAAGTTAGTGGAATATGAGACTTTGTAAGAAAAAAAAAAAAAAAATTTCCGCTAACTTGGGCCAAAAAAATGTCTGAATGGAGCCTTACAGAGGGGTGATCAATGACAGGGGGGTGATCAATGACAGGGGGGTGATCAATGACAGGGGGGGTGATCAATGACAGGGGGGTGATCAGGGAGTCTATATGGGGTGATAACCACAGTCATTGATCACGCCCGTGTAAGGCTTCATTCAGACGTCTGGATGCGTTTTGCGGATCCGATCCATCTATCAGTGCATCCGTAAAAATCATGCGGACATCTGAATGGAGCTTTACAGGGGGGTAATCAATGACAGGGGGGTGATCAGGGAGTCTATATGGGGTGATCACCACAGTCATTGATCATGCCCCTGTAAGGCTTCATTCAGACGTCCGGATGCGTTTTGCGGATCCGATCCATCTATCAGTGGATCCGTAAAAATCATGCGGACGTCTGAATGGAGCTTTACAGGGGGGTAATCAATGACAGGGGGGTGATCAGGGAGTCTATATGGGGTGATCACCACAGTCATTGATCACGCCCCTGTAAGGCTTCATTCAGACGTCCGGATGCGTTTTGCGGATCCGATCCATCTATCAGTGGATCCGTAAAAATCATGCGGACATCTGAATGGAGCTTTACAGGGGGGTGATCAATGACAGGGGTGTAATCAATGACAGGGGGGTGATCAGGGAGTCTATATGGGGTGATAACCACAGTCATTGATCACGCCCCTGTAAGGCTTCATTCAGACGTCCGGATGCGTTTTGCGGATCCGATCCATCTATCAGTGCATCCGTAAAAATCATGCGGACATCTGAATGGAGCTTTACAGGGGGGTAATCAATGACAGGGGGGTGATCACCACAGTCATTGATCATGCCCCTGTAAGGCTTCATTCAGACGTCCGGATGCGTTTTGCGGATCCGATCCATCTATCAGTGCATCCGTAAAAATCATGCGGACATCTGAATGGAGCTTTACAGGGGGGTAATCAATGACAGGGGGGTGATCACCACAGTCATTGATCATGCCCCTGTAAGGCTTCATTCAGACGTCCGGATGCGTTTTGCGGATCCGATCCATCTATCAGTGCATCCGTAAAAATCATGCGGACATCTGAATGGAGCTTTACGGGGGGGTAATCAATGACAGGGGGGTGATCACCACAGTCATTGATCATGCCCCTGTAAGGCTTCATTCTGATGTCCGTATGCGTTTTGCGGATCCGATCCATCTATCAGTGGATCCGTAAAAATCATGCGGACATCTGAATGGAGCTTTACAGGGGGGTAATCAATGACAGGGGGGTGATCAGGGAGTCTATATGGGGTGATCACCACAGTCATTGATCACGCCCCTGTAAGGCTTCATTCAGACGTCCGGATGCGTTTTGCGGATCCGATCCATCTATCAGTGGATCCGTAAAAATCATGCGGACATCTGAATGGAGCTTTACAGGGGGGTGATCAATGACAGGGGTGTAATCAATGACAGGGGGGTGATCAGGGAGTCTATATGGGGTGATAACCACAGTCATTGATCACGCCCCTGTAAGGCTTCATTCAGACGTCCGGATGCGTTTTGCGGATCCGATCCATCTATCAGTGCATCCGTAAAAATCATGCGGACATCTGAATGGAGCTTTACAGGGGGGTAATCAATGACAGGGGGGTGATCACCACAGTCATTGATCATGCCCCTGTAAGGCTTCATTCAGACGTCCGGATGCGTTTTGCGGATCCGATCCATCTATCAGTGCATCCGTAAAAATCATGCGGACATCTGAATGGAGCTTTACAGGGGGGTAATCAATGACAGGGGGGTGATCACCACAGTCATTGATCATGCCCCTGTAAGGCTTCATTCAGACGTCCGGATGCGTTTTGCGGATCCGATCCATCTATCAGTGCATCCGTAAAAATCATGCGGACATCTGAATGGAGCTTTACGGGGGGGTAATCAATGACAGGGGGGTGATCACCACAGTCATTGATCATGCCCCTGTAAGGCTTCATTCTGATGTCCGTATGCGTTTTGCGGATCCGATCCATCTATCAGTGCATCCGTAAAAATCATGCGGACATCTGAATGGAGCTTTACAGGGGGGTGATCAATGACAGGGGGGTGATCAGGGAGTCTATATGGGGTGATCACCACAATCATTGATCATGCCCCTGTAAGGCTTCATTCAGACGTCCGGATGCGTTTTGCGGATCCGATCCATCTATCAGTGCATCCGTAAAAATCATGCGGACATCTGAATGGAGCTTTACAGGGGGGTGATCAGGGAGTCTATATGGGGTGATCACCACAGTCATTGATCATGCCCCTGTAAGGCTTCATTCAGACGTCCGGATGCGTTTTGCGGATCCGATCCATCTATCAGTGGATCCGTAAAAATCATGCGGACGTCTGAATGGAGCTTTACAGGGGGGTGATCAATGACAGGGGGGTAATCAATGACAGGGGGGTGATCAGGGAGTCTATATGGGGTGATCACCACAGTCATTGATCACGCCCCTGTAAGGCTTCATTCAGACGTCCGGATGCGTTTTGCGGATCCGATCCATCTATTAGTGGATCCGTAAAAATCATGCGGACGTCTGAATGGAGCTTTACAGGGGGGTGATCAATGACAGGGGGGTGATCAATGACAGGGGGGTGATCAGGGAGTCTATATGGGGTGATCAGGGGCTAATAAGGGGTTAATAAGTGACGGGGGGGGGGGGTGTAGTGTAGTGTAGTGGTGCTTGGTGGGACTTTACTGAGCTACCTGTGTCCTCTGGTGGTCGATCCAAACAAAGGGGACCACCAGAGGACCAGGTAGCAGGTATATTAGACGCTGTTATCAAAACAGCGTCTAATATACCTGTTAGGGGTTAAAAAAAACACATCTCCAGCCTGCCAGCGAACGATCGCCGCTGGCAGGCTGGAGATCAACTCTCTTACCTTCCGTTCCTGTGAGCGCGCGCGCCTGTGTGCGCGCGTTCACAGGAAATCTCGGCTCACGCGAGATGACGCCTATTGGCGTTAGCGTAGCCTGGGGGAGCCGCCGCAATGACGCCTTTCGGCGTTACAGTTGCGGGAAGTGGTTAAGGGAAAAATATGTTGAATCAGAATTTCATGGTGTCAACAAATCCCAAAAAAGACATGCAAGCTGCCCATGCCACACGCACTCATGCAACCCCATACCATCAGAGATGCAGGCTTCTGAACTGAGCGTTGATAACAACTTGGGTTGTCCTTGTCCTCTTTGGTCCGGATGACATGGCGTCCCAGATTTCCAAAAAGAACTTCGAATCGTGACTTGTCTGACCACAGAACAGTCTTCCATTTTGCCACACTCCATTTTAAATGATCCCTGGCCCAGTGAAAACACCTGAGCTTGTGGATCTTGCTTAGAAATGGCTTCTTCTTTGCACTGTAGAGTTTCAGCTGGCAACGGCGGATGGCACGGTGGATTGTGTTCACTGACAATGGTTTCTGGAAGTATTCCTGAGCCCATTCTGTGATTTCCTTTACAGTAGCATTCCTGTTTGTGGTGCAGTGTCGTTTAAGGACCCGGAGATCACAGGCATCCAGTATGGTTTTACGGCCTTGACCCTTACGCAAAGAGATTGTTCCAGATTCTCTGAATCTTCGGATGATGTTATGCACAGTTGATGATGATAGATGCAAAGTCTTTGCAATTTTTCGCTGGGTAACACCTTTCTGATATTGCTCCACTATCTTTATCTTTATCTGCGCAACATTGTGGGAATTGGTGATCCTCTACCCTACACTGCCACTCTGAGAAGCTCTTTTTATACCCAATCATGTTGCCAATTGACCTAATTAGTTTTAATTGGTCTTCCAGCTCTTCGTTATACTCAAATTTTCTTTTTCCAGCCTTTTATTGCTACTTGTCCCAACTTTTTTGGGATTTGTTGACACCGTGAAAATTGGAATCAACGTATTTTTCCTTTAAAACGATACATTTACTCGGATTAAACGTTTGATCTGTCATCTACGTTCTATTACAAATAAAATATTGACATTTGCCATCTCCACATCATTGCATTCAGTTTTTATTCACAATTTGTTTAGTGTCCCAACTTTTTTGGAATCCGGTTTGTAGATTGTATATATTCCCTCCACTCAAATTTTTTTTTATAGGGTCAGCTCACCAGCAGGCCCTTACACCTAATATTTTATAGGGTCAGCTCAGCAGCAGGCCCTCGCCCCTAATGTTTTAGAAATTCAGTTCACCAGAAAGCCCTCGCCCCTAATGTTTTAGAGGGTCAGTTCAGCAACAGGCCCTCGTCCCTAATGTTTTAGAGGGTCAGTTCAGCAGCAGGCCCTCGCCCCTAATGCTTTAGAGGGTCAGTTCAGCAGCAGGCCCTCGCCCCTAATGTTTTAGAGGGTCAGTTCAGCAGCAGGCTCTCGCCCCTAATGTTTTAGAGGGTCAGTTCAGCAGCAGGCCCTCGCCCCTAATGTTTTAGAGGGTCAGTTCAGCAGCAGGCCCTCGCCCATAATGTTTTAGAGGGTCAGTTCAGCAGCAGGTCCTCACCCCTAATGTTTTAGAGGGTCAGCTCAGCAGCAGGCGCTCACATATAATGTTTTAAAGCGTCAGCTCACCAGCAGGCCGTCGCATATTATGTTTTAGAGCATCAGCTCAGCAGCAGGCACTCGCATATAATGTTTTAGAGCGTCAGCTCAGCAGCAGGCCCTCGCCCATAATGTTTTAGAGGGTCAGCTCAGCAGCAGGCCCTCGCATATAATGTTTTACAGGGTCAGCTCACCAGCAGGCCCGCACCTAAAATCTTTTACTTGGTCAGCTCACCTGCAGGCCCAAAACTCAATGTGAATGAGGCCCTCCTTTAGGTGATATACAGGTTGTATCGGAGTGCCTCTTCCTTGTAATTTTTGGCAGCACTTGCACTTTATATACAAGTAAATATACAGAAAATAATGTTTTCAATCAATTTTTCCTATAAAATCGATTTTTTACTTTGGTTTTGTGCGTAAAACCTTAATTAGATTGTGGGCCTGGTGATCACTTTAAGCCCTTTTAAGCTGCATCAGCAGCAGCATGGTGATAAAAATGAGTGGCAAGGTGACATGGTGTGGAGATGGCAGTATGAGGAGGCCACATAGTGGCACAATGACAGAGTCTGGATAAAAGACTAAGGTGACAGGTTGCTTAGAAAGATGCAGATGGAAACAATCTGTGGAGCTGTATGACGGTCACCTGCAGATTAATGCAGCCATCAAATTCAAGTTGGGTTTGTTGTTTCCACCTCAGCTCACCAGCAGGCCCGCACCTAAAATCTTTTACTGGGTCACCTCACATGCAGGCCCCCAACTCGAATCTTTTACTGGGTCAGCTCGAATGCAGACCCACGACTTAAATCTTTTACCCGGTCAGCTCACATGCAGGCGCTCGCATAGAACTTTTTAGAGGGTCAGCTCAGCTGCAGACCTTCGCATAAAATGTTTTACAGGGTCAGCTCACCCGCAGGCACTAGCATATTATGTTTAACAGGGTCAACTCACCAGCAGGCCCGAACCTAAAATCTTTTACAGGGTCAGCTCACCTGCAGGCCCGCAACTCATGCTGCCTTGCTTTGAAGTAGTAGCCGTAGCCGTTTATCAGGCTCTCCGTTTTGTTAATATGATTTGCTGCAAATAAATTCAGATCGAAGCAAATTTTTACAAAAAATTCAGCGAACCGGCCGAATCTAATTTTTTTAATTTTTAAAAAATTTGCTCATCTCTAGTCAGGATCTTTACAAAATATAAATTTCAGATGCATGTTCCAGGTATAACAGTGGTTACCTGTCAGGCCCTATGCTCAGTGGATACAAATAAACATTCATGGCTTAAAGGAGTAGTAACATACATTTTTTGAAAACATATTTTTAAAGCTCTATTTGCTGATTAAAATGATTGCCAATGAGACACTTGTGTTGTGTAAGTGATTGTGTATATTAGATTACACATTGAGTGGCACTGTTACATTGTTGGAAACAACTTGGTTGAAAGTGTTACTGCCGGTCATAAAAATTAAAATTATTAGTGTGGGTCATAAACATGAAAACTGAAATAAAATTGTTCATAATAACGTTTACAAGTGGTGAATATCATTCATATATGACAAACCTAAATCTTAATCAGGAGGAACATACCATTATGTATATCCATTTTTATAGCTGGTGATATTTTGCCTTTATGAAAATGTTGAATTTGGATTATATTGTCTTAGCCTTTTTTCTAGGATTAAATTTTTAGACACAGGAGAAAATATAACATTTTTGTTCCTTCCAGACTTGGTTGTTTCCCTTTAAAACAATCGCATTTACGGTAAGTGCTCAGCTATAATGACCTTGTTTGGAGAGCAGATGGTACATCAGCTTCTTCACAGGACATTTGTGATGAAAATGTAAATCTGTTTTCCTCATATAATTGATAGGCATTTCTTATCATGAGCCGACATGTAGAATAGCTTGATCCTCTGGATATATTCCAAGCCGAATCTAATCTGTGGACTGTGTTTCACTTAGCCTCAGAATCTTTTTGTAGACTTTTTATAGCCGACTGGTTTGTTGTTTTCTCTCCATAAGATGTCATTGAACTTCTCCCTTAGATTTTACAACACAGTTGTACATTTCTTCTAACTTTAGGTCAGGGTCTTGGCATGTGGTTCTTATTTGGGATCAGTAGATGGGTAGTGAGAAGGGTCATTTAGCAGTTGTTTTAGGCCTGGTTTTTACTTTGGCCTCTAGTTACTGTGGTAATTCTCTTATCTACTGTAATGATTGGTGTGAGAAATGGACATCAATTCTTATAACTTTTATTATCCGTGTATGTTTTATACCTATCGTGTGATCCCATATATGTTCATGCCATGCTGTAATTGTTCCTTCTGGGTCTGCAGGTGGAATACGCACTGCCTTTGGAGATAATCAGTTTATCATCTGAATGTTAAAAAACTGGCCCTTTGCAAGTGTAATGAAGATGGTTCCTGGAAATGCAGACACTTAGACAGCATGGAACCTCACCCAGCAGGGATCCAGAAGCTTTTCAAATAGAGTGCCAGAGGATGAAGAAAATATTTCATAAGCAATAACTCATCTCTGGTACAACTCACGTATTAATAATTGTGATCATTGCTTTCCACGTGATGTGGGCATCGTAGGGGGTCTAAACATCCTATCCCTGACAGCAAGTATTCCCACATAACCAGAAATTCGGGACCCAACATGTTTTAATAATGTATATTATAACCGGCTGATCATTTTAATACCACATATGACTGGTGTGGTTGTCCCAGAAGGTGATTCTAGGACAACCACACCAGTCATATGTGGTATTAAAATGAACAGCCGGGTTATAATATACATTATTAAAACATGTTGGGTCCCGAATTTCTATTAGTGTGGACGGGAAGCCATGTTGTATTAATATTTAATGTCTGCCAGCTGAGTAAGAGAGGTGGCGCATGCACAGGTAATAAGGGCCATCCCAGAAGGCTGGGTCAGAATAGGAGGGAGACTATTGGGAATATTTTTTTTGACACAATTTGAGGATCTGAACAACTTTGGGTTGTGTTCCACTTTCCTCCTGTCCCCAGAAAATACTGAATGGGCTCTGACCGCACAATTCGATGAGTAAGAACCTTTCTGCTTTTTATCCTTTTATTTTTATACTGTTTTGTGCACGTTTAGGTATGTCTTATTTCTTGTAACTTTTTGTGACTAAGTACTGTACCCTTTTAGTACATTAAAGCACACCTTTAATGGTTTAGCCTTGTGCCGTGAACAAGCTCAGTAACCTTAATTTTTTAAGTGTATGAGTGTGGTTTGCATTTCTGTGTATTTGCTATAAGTGTGTCCTGTGCTACTGTGAGCCTGATTACGAGTGGGGTGCTGTGGGGTTTTTGATGAGCCCTTAATTAATCGGTGAATTGATTTAAATTTCATAGATGGTGACAGCGTGTTGGGGTGCATGAGAGGCTGTGTCAGGGTGTGATCCAGGCTCCATCTGAGGCCTGTGTGTAGGGGCGCGAGAGATTGAGTGCGTGAAATAGATAGACACTTGGCAGTCGCACCCGGGTCATGTGACAGAGCGGTTCAACGTGACAATTGGAAGTAAATTTTTGAAAATTGTAGATCTATTATAATGGAGAGGACTGGGCTGAAGTTCATAAACACAGTGTCAAATTATGGGGGGGGGGGGGGGGGGTGAAGACAAGTGGTAGATCACAGACATAAGCTGCCATGCATGAGCTTCCATTCTGCTAAATCAATGTTCATCCGATAGCTATATTACCCCCCCCCCCCCCATACACATTCACACTTATCTTGATGGATACAGCCACTGCCAGAACTCTCATGTGGCCTCTTATCTCCCTGAGAACAGAAAATAGTGAAATCCAGCAGCCTGACCCATATCTCCCGTGACATCTGCTGATGATTGAGAGTCAGCAGGCCCCCTTACACATTAAATGGTCTACCGGTTCAGTTGAAAATTGCAGGTCTGGCAATGGTGTTCATATAACTCAGTACATAATACAGCAAGTTTTTTTATTTCTATGAATAATGCAAACAGCAAAACACAACCTGTACAGTGGGATGGCAGCTTTTCACCACATAGTTTGCTGGTTCAGAAGTAGTGGTCATGTCAGCTTCATCATTGCCCAGTTCCCAGAGGTGTATCGTGACCCTCCACAATCTATGTTCTACCTCTTCTGATAGAGCAGACAGGACATTCAGTCCTACATTTCAGGCCAACTGTGTGGCCTACGCCCTTTATTGCGTGTATTAGTGGCAAAAAAAATATAATATAATTTTTGTCGTTCAGCGGTGCAGTTATATGTTCTAAAGCCCTTTTTTCCATGTATTAGTGGCAAAAAAATATATATTATTTGCCTTCAGTGGTGCAGTTATATGTTCTAAAGCAAATTTTTGGGGGTGTATAAGTGGAAAAATGTAAGGGCCTATTTGCCGTTCAGCGGTGCAGTTATATTTTCTAAAGCCCTTTTTGGCTTGTATTAGTGGCAAAACAATATATATTATTTGCTGTTCTGCGGTGTAGTTATATCTTCTAGAGCCTTTTGTGGCCTGTATAAGTGGAAAAAAGTAAGGGCCTATTTGCCGTTCAGCGGTGCAGTTATATGTTCTAAAGCCTTTTGTGGCGTGTATAAGTGGAAAAAAGTAAGGGCCTATTTGCTGTTCAGCAGGTCATTTATATCTTCTAAAGCCTTTTGTGGCATGTATAAGTGGAAAAAAGTAAGGGCCCATTTGCTGTTCAGTAGTGCAGTTATATGTTCTAAAGCCTTTTGTGGCATGTATAAGTGGAAAAAAGTAAGGGCATATTTGCCGTTCAGCGGGGAGGTTATATGTTCTAAAGCCTTTTGTGGAGTGTATAAGTGGAAAAAACTAAGGGCTTATTTGCCATTTAGCGGTGCAGTGATATGTTCTAAAGCACTTTTTGGCGTGTATTAGTGGCACAAAAAAAAAGAAATTGCCGTTGTGTGGTAAAATGAGAAAATTACAGCCCTTTTTGGCGTGTATTAGTGGCAAAAAAATATATATTTGCCATTCAGAGGTGCAGTTATTTGTTCTACAGCCCTTTTTAGCGTGTATTAAAGGCACAAAAAAAGTATTTGCTGTTGTGTGTTGAAGTGAGAAAATTACAGCCCTTTTTGGCATGTATTAGTGGCAAAAATATATATATATTTGCCGTTAAGTGGTGCAGTTATATGTTCTAAAGCCTTTTTTGGCATGTATTAGTGGCAAAAATATATATATTTTTTGCTGATCAGCGGTGAAGTTATATGTTCTAAAGCCTTTTGTGGCGGTTATAAGTGGAAAAAAGTAAGGGCATATTTGCCATTCAGCGGTGCGGTTATATGTTCTAAAGCCTTTTGTGAAGTGTATAAGTGGAAAAAAGTAAGGGCCTATTTGCCGTTTAGCGGTACAGTGATATTTTCTAAAGCCCTTTTTGGCGTGTATTAGTGGCACAAAAAAAAAGTATTTGCCGTTGTGTGGTAAAGTAAGAAAATTACAGCCCTTTTTGGCGTGTATTATTAGCAAAAAAATATATATATTTGCCGCTAAGTGGTGCAGTTATTTGTTCTACAGCCCTTTTTGGCGTGTATTAGTGGCACAAAAAAGTATTTGCCGTTGTGTGGTGAAGTGAGAAAATTACAGACCTTTTTTGGCGTGTATTAATGGCAAAAAATATATATTTGCCGTTTAGCGGTGCAGTTATATGTTCTAAAGCCCTTTTTGGCATGTATTAGTGGCAAATATATAAATATTATTTGTTGTTCAGCGGTGCATGTTCTAGAGCCTTTTTTGGCGTGTATAAGTGGAAAAAACGAAGGGCCTATTTGCCGTTCAGCGGTGCAGTTATTTGTTCTAAAGCCTTTTGTGGCGTATATAAGTGGAAAAAAGTAAGGGCCTATTTGCTGTTCAGTGGTGCAGTTATATTTTCGAAAGCCCCTTTTGGCTCGTATTAGTGGCAAAAAAATATATATTATTTGCCGTTCTGCAGTGCAGTTATATGTTGTAGAGGCTTTAGTGGCCTGTATAAATGGAAAAACGTAAGGCCCTATTTGCCGTTCAGAGGTGCAGTTATATGTTCTAAAGCCTTTTGTGGCGTGTATAAGTGGAAAAAGGTAAGGGCCTATTTGCTGTTCAGTGGTGCAGTTATATGTTCTGAAGCATTTTGTGGCATGTATAAGTGGAAAAAAGTAAGGGCATATTTGCCGTTCAGAGATACGGTTATATGTTCTAAAGCCTTTTGTGAAGTGTATAAGTGGAAAAAAGTAAGGGCCTATTTGCCGTTTAGCAGTGCAGTGATATTTTCTAAAGCCCTTTTTGGCGTGTATTAGAGGCACAAAAATAAGTATTTTCCGTTGTGTGGTGAAGTGAGAAAATTACAGCCCTTTTTGGTGTATATTAGTAGCAAAAAATATATATTTGCCATTCAGTGGTGCAGTTATTTGTTCTACAGTCCTTTTTGGCGTGTATTAGTGGCACAAAAAAATATTTGGCGTTGTGTGGTGAAGTGAGAAAATTACAGACCTTTTTTGGCGTGTATTAGTGGAAAAAATATATATATTTGCCGTTCAGCGGTGCAGTTATATGTTGTAAAGCCCTTTGTGGCGTGTATAAGTGGAAAAAAGTAAGGGCCTATTTGCCGTTAAGCAGTGCGTTTATATGTTCTAAAGCCTTTTGTGGCGTGTATAAGTGGAAAAAAGTAAGGGCATATTTGCCGTTCAGCGGTGCGATTATATGTTATAAAGCCTTTTGTGGAGTGTATAAGTGGAAAAAAGTAAGGGCCTATTTGCCATTTAGCGGTGCAGTGATATTTTCTAAAGCACTTTTTGGTGTGTATTAGTGGCACAAAAAAAAGTATTTGCCGTTGTGTGGTAAAGTGAGAAAATTACAGCCCTTTTTGGTGTGTATTAGTGGCAAAAAAATAATATACACTCACCTAAAGAATTATTAGTAACACCATACTAATGGACCCCCTTTTGCCTTCAGAACTGCCTTAATTCTACGTGGCATTGATTCAACAAGGTGCTGATAGCATTCTTTAGAAATGTTGGCCAATATTGATAGGATAGCATCTTGCAGTTGATGGAGATTTGAGGGATGCACATCAAGGGCACGAAGCTCCCGTTCCACCACATCCCAAAGATTCTCTATTGGGTTGAGATCTGGTGACTGTGGGGGCCATTTTAGTACAGTGAACTCATTGTCATGTTCAAGAAACCAATTTGAAATGATTCGAGCTTTGTGACATGGTGCATTATCCTGCTGGAAGTAGCCATCAGATGATGGATACATGTTCTCATTCTGTTTACACCAAATTCGGACTCTACCATTTGAATGTCTCAACAGAAATCGAGACTCATCAGACCAGGCAACATTTTTCCAGTCTTCAACAGTCCAATTTTGGTGAGCTCGTGAAAATTGTAGCCTCTTTTTCCTATTTGTAGTGGAGATGAGTAGTACCCAGTGGGGTCTTCTGCTGTTGTAGCCCATCCGCCTCAAGGTTGTGCGTGTTGTGGCTTCACAAATGCTTTGCTGCATACCTCGGTTGTAACAATTGGTTATTTCAGTCAACGTTGCTCTTTTATCAGCTTGAATCAGTCGGCCCATTCTCCTCTGACCTCTAGCATCCACAAGGCATTTTTGCCCACAGGACTGCCGCATACTGGATGTTTTTCCCTTTTCACACCATTCTTTGTAAACCCTAGAAATGGTTGTGTGTGAAAATCCCAGTAACTGAGCAGATTGTGAAATACTCAGACCGGCCCGTCCGGCACCAACAACCATGCCCCGCTCAAAATTGCTTAAATCACCTTTCTTTCCCATTCTGACATTCAGTTTGGAGTTCAGGAGATTGTCTTGACCAGGACCACCCCCCTAAATGCATTGACGCAACTGCCATGTGATTGGTTGACTAGATAATTGCATTAATGAGAAATAGAACAGGTGTTCCTAATAATTCTTTAGGTGAGTGTATATTTGCCATTAAGTGTTGCAGTTATTTGTTCTACAGCCCTTTTTGGCGTGTATTAGTGGAACAAAAAAAGTGTTTGCCGTTGTATGGTGAAGTGAGAAAATTTCATCCCTTTTTGGCATGTACAGGTCCTTCTCAAAAAATTAGCATATTGTGATAAAGTTCATTATTTTCTGTAATGTACTGATAAACATTAGACTTTCATATATTTTAGATTCATTACACACAACGGAAGTAGTTCAAGCCTTTTCTTATTTTAATATTGATGATTTTGGCATACAGCTCATGAAAACCCCAAATTCCTATCTCCAAAAAATAGCATATTTCATCTGACCATTAAAAGAAAAGTGTTTTTAATACAAAAAAGTAAACCTTCAAATAATTAAGTTCAGTTATGCACTCAATACTTGGTCGGGAATCCTTTTGCAGAAATGACTGCTTCAATGCGGCGTGGCATGGAGGCAATCAGCCTGTGGCACTGCTGAGGTGTTATGGAGGCCCAGGATGCTTCGATAGCGGCCTTAAGCTCATCCAGAGTGTTGGGTCTTGCGTCTCTCAACTTTCTCTTCCCAATATCCCACAGATTCTCTATGGGGTTCAGGTCAGGAGAGTTGGCAGGCCAATTGAGCACAGTAATACCATGGTCAGTAAACCATTTACCAGTGGTTTTGGCACTGTGAGCAGGTGCCAGGTCGTGCTGAAAAATGAAATCTTCATCTCCATAAAGCTTTTCAGCAGATGGAAGCATGAAGTGCTCCAAAATCTCCTGATAGCTAGCTGCATTGACCCTGCCCTTGATAAAACACAGTGGACCAACACCAGCAGCTGACATGGCACCCCAGACCATCACTGACTGTGGGTACTTGACACTGGACTTCAGGCATTTTGGCATTTCCCTCTCCCCAGTCTTCCTCCAGACTCAGTCCACTGCTTCCGCAGGTCCCCCAAGGTCTGGAATCGGTCCTTCTCCACAATCTTCCTCAGGGTCCGGTCACCTCTTCTCGTTGTGCAGCGTTTTCTGCCACACTTTTTCCTTCCCACAGACTTCCCACTGAGGTGCCTTGATACAGCACTCTGGGAACAGCCTATTCGTTCAGAAATTTCTTTCTGTGTCTTACCCTCTTGCTTGAGGGTGTCAATGATGGCCTTCTGGACAGCAGTCAGGTCGGCAGTCTTACCCATGATTGCGGTTTTGAGTAATGAACCATTCTGGGAGTTTTTAAAAGCCTCAGGAATCTTTTGCAGGTGTTTAGAGTTAATTAGTTGATTCAGATGATTAGGTTAATAGCTCGTTTAGAGAACCTTTTCATGATATGCTAATTTTTGGAGATAGGAATTTTGGGTTTTCATGAGCTGTATGCCAAAATCATCAATATTAAAACAAGAAAAGGCTTGAACTACTTCAGTTGTGTGTAATGAATCTAAAATATATGAAAGTCTAATGTTTATCAGTACATTACAGAAAATAATGAACTTTATCACAATATGCTAATTTTTTGAGAAGGACCTGTATTAGTGGCAAAAAATATATATTTGTTGTTTAGCGGTGCAGTTATATGTTCTAAAGCCCTTTTTGGCATGTATTAGTGGCAAATATATATATATATTATTTGCTATTCAGCGGTGCATTTATATGTTCTAGAGAATTTTGTGGTGTGTATAAGTGGAAAAACTAAGGGCCTATTTGCCATTCAGCGGTGCAGTTATATGTTATAATGCCTTTTGTGGCGCGTATAAGTGGAAAAAAGTAAGGGCCAATTTGCCGTTAAGCAGTGCATTTATATGTTCTAAAGCCTTTTGTGGCGTGTATAAGTGGAAAAAGTAAGGGCCTAATTGCTGTTCAGTGGGGCAGTTATATGTTCTACAGTTCTTTTTGGCGTGTATTAATGGCACAAAAGAAGTGTTTGCCATTGTGTGGTGAAGTGAGAAAATGACAGCCTTTTTTGGCATGTATTAGTGGCAAAAAATGTATATATATTTGCCGTTCAGTGGTGCAGTTATTTGTTCTACAGCCCTTTTTGGTGTTTATTAGTGGCACAAAAAAAGTATTTGCCGTTGTGTGTTGAAGTGAGAAAATGGCAGACCTTTTTTAGCGTGTATTAATGACAAAAAATATATATTTCCCGTCTAGTGGTGCAGTTATATGCTCCAAAGCCTTTTTTGGCATGTATTAGTGGCAAAAATATATATATTATTTGCTGTTCAGCGGTGCAGTTTTATGTTCTAGAGCCTTTTGTGGTGTGTATAAGTGGAAAAAACTAAGGGCCTATTTGCCGTTTAGTGGTGCAGTTATATGTTCTAAAGCCTTTTGTGGCGTGTATAAGTGGAAAAAAGTAAGGGCCTATTTGCCGTTTAGCGGTGCAGTGATATGTTCTAAAGTTCTTTTTAGCATGTATTAGTGGCAACAAAAATATATATTATTTGCCATTCAGAGGTGCAGTTATATGTTCCAAAGCCTTTGAAAAGTGTATAAGTGGAAAAAAGTAAGGGCTTATTTGCCGTTCAGCGGTGCAGTTATATGTTCTAAACCCTTTTTTTGGCATGTGTTAGTGGCACAAAAGATAGTATTTGCCGTTGTGTGGTAAAATGACAGCCCTTTTTGGCATGTATTATTGGCCAAATAATATATATTTGCCATTCTGCGGTGCAGTTATTAGTTCTAAAGCCCTTTTTGGCGTGTTTTAGTGGCACAAAAAAAGTATTTTCCGTTAAATGGTGAAGTGAGAAAACGACAGCCTTTTTGGCGTGTATTAGTGGCACAAAAAAAGTATTTGGCGTTGTGTGGTGAAGTGAGAAACTTACAGACCTTTTTTGGCGTGTATTAGTGGCAAAAAAATATATATTATTTGCCGTTCAGCGGTGCAGTTATATGTTGTAAAGCCCTTTTGTGGCGTGTATAAGTGGAAAAAAGTAAGGGCCTATTTGCCGTTAAGCAGTGCATTTATATGTTCTAAAGCCTTCTGTTGCATGTATAAGTGGAAAAAAGTAAGGGCATATTTGCCGTTCAGCGGTGCAGTTATATGTTCTACAGTCCTTTTTGGCGTGTATTAGTGGCACAAAAGAAGTGTTTGCCGTTGTGTGGTGAAGTGAGAAAATTACAGCCTTTTTTGGCATGTATTAGTAGTAAAAAAAATATATATATATATATTTGCCGTTCACTGGTGCAGTTATTTGTTCTACAGCCCTTTTTGGTGTTTATTAGTGGCACAAAAAAAGTATTTGCCGTTGTGTGTTGAAGTGAGAAAATGACAGACCTTTTTTAGCGTGTATTAATGACCAAAAATATATATTTCCCGTCTAGTGGTGAAGTTATATGTTCCAAAGCCTTTTTTGGCATGTATTAGTGGCAAAAATATATATATTATTTGCTGTTCAGCGGTGCAGTTTTATGTTCTAGAGCCTTTTGTGGTGTGTATAAGTGGGAAAAACTAAGGGCCTATTTGCCGTTTAGTGGTGCAGTTATATGTTCTAAAGCCTTTTGTGGCGTGTATAAGTGGAAAAAAGTAAGGGCCTATTTGCCGTTTAGCGGTGCAGTGATATGTTCTAAAGTTCTTTTTAGCATGTATTAGTGGCAACAAAAATATATATTATTTGCCATTCAGTTATATGTTGTAAAGCCCTTTTGTGGCGTGTATAAGTGGAAAAAAGTAAGAGCCTATTTGCCGTTAAGCAGTGCATTTATATGTTCTAAAGCCTTCTGTTGCATGTATAAGTGGAAAAAAGTAAGGGCATATTTGCCGTTCAGCGGTGCAGTTATATGTTCTACAGTCCTTTTTGGCGTGTATTAGTGGCACAAAAGAAGTGTTTGCCGTTGTGTGGTGAAGTGAGAAAATTACAGCCTTTTTTGGCATGTATTAGTAGTAAAAAATATATATATATATTTGCCGTTCACTGGTGCAGTTATTTGTTCTACAGCCCTTTTTGGTGTTTATTAGTGGCACATAAAAAGTATTTGCCGTTGTGAGTTGAAGTGAGAAAATGACAGACCTTTTTTAACGTGTATTAATGGCAAAAAATATATATTTCCCGTCTAATGGTGCAGTTATATGTTCCAAAGCCCTTTTTGGCATGTATTAGTGGCAAAAATATATATATATTATTTGCTGTTCAGCGGTGCAGTTATATGTTCTAGAGCCTTTTGTGGTGTGTATAAGTGGAAAAAACTGAGGGCCTATTTGCCATTCAGCAGTGCAGTTATATTTTCTTAAGCCCTTTAGGCATGTATTAGTGGCAAAAAAATATATATGATTTGCCGTTCTGTGGTGCAGTTATATGTTCTAAAGCCTTTTGTGGCATGTATGGGTGGAAAAAAGTAAGGGCCTATTTGCCGTTCAGTGGTGCAGTTATATGTTCTAAAGCCTTTTGTGGCATGTATAAGTGGAAAAAATTAAGGGCCTATTTGCCGTTTAGCGGTGCAGTGATATTTTCTAAAGCCCTTTTTTGCATGTATTAGGGCCCTTTCACACTTGCGTTCTTTTCTTCCGGCATAGAGTTCCGTCGTCGGGGCTCTATGCCAGAAGAATCCTGATCAGTTTTATCCTAATGCATTCTGAATGGAGAGAAATCCATTCAGGATGCATCAGGATGTCTTCAGTTCCGGAACGGAACGTTTTTTGGCCGGAGAAAATACCGCAGCATGCTGCGCTTTTTGCTCCGGTCAAAAATCCTGAACACTTGCCGCAAGGCCGGATCCGGAATTAATGCCCATTGAAAGGCATTGATCCGGATCCGGCCTTAAGCTAAACGTCGTTTCGGCGCATTGCTGGACCCGACGTTTAGCTTTTTCAGAGTGGTTACCATGGCTGCCGGGACGCTAAAGTCCTGGCAGCCATGGTAAACTGTAGTGGGGAGTGGGGGAGCAGTGTACTTACCGTCCGCGCGGCTCCCCGGGCGCTCCAGAGTGACGTCAGAGCGCCCCATGCGCATGGATGACGTGATCCATGTGATCACGTGATCCATGCGCATGGGGCGCTCTGACGTCATTCTGGAGCGCCCGGGGAGCCGCACGGACTGTAAGTATACTGCTCCCCCGCTCCCCACTACTACTATGGCAGGCAGGACTTTAATAGCGTCCTGGGCGCCATAGTAACACTGAACGCATTTTGAATACGGATCCGTCTTCAAATGCTTTCAGTTCACTTGCGTTGTTACGGATCCGGCGGGCACCTCCGGCAAATGGAGTGCACGCCGGATCCGGACAACGCAAGTGTGAAAGAGCCCTTAGTGGCAAAAAAATATATAATATTTGCTGTTCAGAGGTGCAGTTATATGTTCCAAAGCCTTTGAGGAGTGTATAAGTGGAAAAAAGTAAGGGCTTATTTGCCGTTCAGCGGTGCAGTTATGTTCTAAACCCTTTTTTGGCATGTATTAGTGGCACAAAAGATAGTATTTGCCGTTGTGCGGTAAAGTGAGAAAATTACAGCCTGTTTTGGCGTGTATTATTGGCAAAATAATATATTTATTTGTTCTAAAGCCCTTTTTGGCGTGTTTTAGTGGCACAAAAAAGTATTTGCTGTTGTGTGGTGAAGTGAGAAAATTACAGACCTTTTTTGGCGTGTATTAGTGGCAAAAAAATATATATTATTTGCCGTTCAGCGGTGCAGTTATATGTTATAAAGCCCATTTGTGGCATGTATAAGTGGAATAAAGTAAGAGCCTATTTGCCATTAAGCAGTGCATTTATATGTTCTAAAGCCTTTTGTGGCGTGTATAAGTGGAAAAAAGTGGTTCCTGCCCACCCACACCAGCAACTTGGCCATGTGACGCCGCTTCTGCCTGCACATTCTCATGCTGTTTTTCCTGCGACAATGTCCGCCTCTGCCTACTTATTCTCTACTGTGTCCTCAGTAGTGATGTCGCGAACATAAAATTATCCATTCACGAACGGCGAACGCGAATTTCCGCAAATGTTCGCGAACGGGCGAACCGGGCGAACCGCCATAGACTTCAATAGGCAGGCGAATTTTAAAACCCACAGGGACTCTTTCTGGCCACAATAGTGATGGAAAAGTTGTTTCAAGGGGACTAACACCTGGACTGTGGAATGCCGGAGGGGGATCCATGGCAAAACTCCCATGGAAAATTACGTAGTTGACGCAGAGTCGGGTTTTAATCCATAAAGGGCATAAATCACCTAACAATCCAAAATTTTTTTGAACAACGTGGTTTAAAACATCCAGTGTGTGTATACAATCAGGTATGATGTTGTATCGATCAGGTAGTGTAAGGGTTACGCCCGCTTCACAGACATTGACAGACCAAACTCCCCTTTTAATGCACCGCAAACAACCGCAAACAGTCCATTTGCCCAACCGCAAACTCCCCATTTGCACAAGGTTGGATACCAAGCTAGCCATGTCCCGTTGATGTCATTGAAGGTTTCTTCCTCCACCCAGCCACGTACAACACCAAGGGTCCCGAAAGGTGAATTGAATAGATTTTTCGAACGGGGAGATGGTTAAAAAAACGCTGGCTCCCTCACCTTTGTTTGAATCCACGCCACGGTCACTGCGTCTGCGCCGTGCAATTTACTGTCCCACCCGATATGAGTGGTATTTTCTGTAGTTCTCTCTTCTCATCAGTTTAATCCCTGTTACGTCCCCAATCTGGGGTCCATTTATTAAATAGATTTTTCGAACGGGGAGATGGTTAAAAAAACACTGGCTCCCTCCCCTTTGTTTGAATCCACGCCACGGTCACTGCGTCTGCACCGTGCAATTTACTGTCACACCCGATATGAGTGGTATTTTCTGTAGTTCTCTCTTCTCATCAGTTTAATCCCTGTTAGGTTCCCATTCTGGGGTCCATTTATTAAATTGAATTTTTTTTTAATCTGCAAGGTATTTGTGAGTGACACCCTGTAACGGTATGAGTGGTGGGCCAGACACACACTGGTTTGTAACTGGGATTATATCACAGAAAAATATTAAATTGAATTTTTTTTATCTGCAAGGTATTTGTGAGTGAGTGACACCCTGTAACGGTATGAGTGGTGGCCTAGCCAAGTAGCCAGTGGCCACAGTACAGTCTGTGGGCCAGACACACACTGGCTTGCAACTGGGATTATATCACAGAAAAATATTAAATTGAATTTTTTTTATCTGCAAGGTACTGTCTGTGACACCCTGTATGAATGGTGTGCACACAGTACTGTCTGTGGGCCAGACACTCACTGGCATGCAACTGCGATTATATCACAGATAAATAATAAATTGAATTTTTTTTATCTGCAAGGTATTTTCTGTTACACCCTGTATGAATGGTGTGCACACAGTACTGTCTGTGACTGAGCCTGCAGCCTCTCACACAACACGGGCAGGCAACTGCAATATATATAAATATAAAAAATAAAAATAAAAGCAGACTGATGTACCAGCCCTGAAAAGGGCTTTTTGGGGTGCTGTCAGGACGCTGTCCTTACAGCAGATGAGTCTGTGGACACAGAACACTGCCCTAGCTAACGCTTTCCCTATTAGATCAGCAGCAGCACTCTCCCTCCTCTCACTAAGAATGCAGCTTCCGAATGAATCTAAAATGGATGCTGTCCAGGAGGTGGGAGGGTCTAGGAGGGAGGGTCTTCTGCTGATTGGCTGGAATGTGTCTGCTGACTGTGAGGTACAGGGTCAAAGTTTACTCAATGATGATGTATAGGGGGCGGACCAAACATCGCATATGTTCGCCCCAACAAGCTATGTTCGCCGCAAACTATTCGCCGGCGAACTATTCGGGACATCTCTAGTCCTCAGCCTCCACTGCAGGGACAATTCACAGTGCCCCTCCAGCATACCACATGTGCAGGGCACGGCGGCGTCATGCTGTTCTGCACCACGTGTCCTTCATCAATAAATCGAATCCTGGCTTTTTCAGTGAAAACTCAAAATCGGAACCATGGTGACTGACAACGGGAAGAACATGGTGTTGTCGCTGCGTCAAGGAGGGCTGAGCTATGCGCCCTGCATGGCACACGTGTTCAATCTGGTTGTCAAGTGGTTCCTGAAGTTTTCCACCCATCTTCCTAAAAATGCCCAGGAAACTTTGCATGCACTTCAGCTACTCGTACAACGCAAAGCACACCATCCTTGAGCTGCAGAGGCAGAATGGCATCCCCCAACATAGGCTGATATGTGACGTTTCCACCCATTGGAATTCCACCCTCCATATGTTGGACCGACTATAAGAACAGAGAAAGGCCATAAACGATTTCTTGATGATCCAAGCGGACCGGAGTACTCCCATGTGTAACTTTGATGTCAGCCAGTGGCAGCTCATGCGTGACACCTGCCATTTGCTCAGGCCCTTTAAGGAGGCCAAGTTATTTGTCAGTCGCCAGGACTACTGGATGAACAATGTCATTCCACTGCTTCATGTCCCAGGACAAATGCTAGTACATCTGGCTGGTCAGGAGACTGGAAACGTTCCAGCTCCATCAGCAGCAACTTGAGTCTAGAGTCGTTGATGAGCAGCTTTCTTCACCTGCCTGGTGAAGAAACTACTCACCAGCAGCAGCTAGACCTGGAGCAGAATTTGAACCAGCAGGTGGTGGCATACTTGGACAGCACCCTGCCACCCCACATTGAATATCCGCTGGACTACTGGGCAGCCAAACTGGATTTGTGGACGCAACTGGGAAAGTTTGCCCTGGAAAAGCTGTCCTGCCCGGCCAGTTGTGTGGCATCAGAGCGGGTGTTTATTGCGGCGGGGGCCATAGTTACCCCAAGAAGAACTCTAAGATGAATCGGATGTGGATCAGCCAGTATTTCCACACACCAATGCCTGATGCATCAGACTAGATCATCCATGGTGCCACACCAAGACTTTGACAAAAGAGACGGGTTTCTTCAGGCTACCTGCCTCAGCTACTATTCTTATGCTGCCACCCGCCTGATGCCACACATCTGATGCCAAGTGCTCCTTTCATCCACCATCTTCAGCTGGTACTGGTATTGCCACCCACCTCCCCACTCTGTAAACGGGTCACTCAGTGGTCATCTGATGCTGCTGCCACCTTACCACTCAGGTCTACTGATGCTGCTACTGCCATCTCCACACTGTCATTGTGCCACCATGTGGCCTCCTCCTGATGCTGCTGCTCCCGCCACCTCCACACTATGTCATTGTGCGACTCTATGGCCTCCGGTCTCCTGATGCTGCTGCCACCGTTACACTGTCATTGTGCCACCTTGTGGCCTCCTCCTGATGCTGCTGCTGCCACCACCTCCACACTATGTCAGTGTGCCAATCTGTGGCCTCCTGATGCTGCTGGTGCCACCTCCACACTGTCATTGTGCCACCCTGTGGCCTCCTCCTGATGCTGCTGCTGCCGCCACCTCTACCCACTGTTATTGTGTCACTCTGTGGCCTCCTCCTGATTCTGCTGCTGCTGCCACCTCTACCCACTGTTATTGTGTCACTCTGTGGCCTCCTGATGCTGCTGCTGCCACCTCCACACTGTCATTTTGCCACCCTGTGGCCCCCTTCTTATGCTGCTGCTGCCGCCACCTCCGCCCTCTGTTATTGTGTCACTCTGTGGCCTCCTGATGCTGCTGCCACCTCGACACTGTCATTGTGCTACTCTGTGGCCTCCTCCTGATGCTGCTGCCACCCACAGACTCTGTCATTGGGCCACTCTGTGGTCTCCTCATGCTGTTTTCACTTCACCACTATGTCATAGGGCCACTCTGTGGACTTCTCATGCTGTTCCCACCCTCCCCACCTCATGACTGGGCCAGTATTTTGCCTTTCGTCCTGGCTGACATCATCATTTATTTGACCCGTCTTCTGATCTGTCAGAAGGAAGGAAAATAAGATGCACAATGGATCCTGTCTATGTAACAACTGTAAGACCTGCATAGTAACATAGCAACATAGTACATAAGGCAGAAAAAAGACATTTGTCCTTCCAGTTCGGCCTGTCATCCTGCAAGTTGATCCAGAGGAAGGCAAAAAAAACTGTGAGGTAGAAGCCAATTTTCCCCACTTTAGGGTAATAAAAAATTCCTTCCCAACTCCAATCAGGCAATCAGAATAACTCCCTGGATCAATGACCCCTCTCTAGTAGCTATAGCCTGTAATATTATTATACTCCAGAAATACATCCAGGCCCCTCTTGAATTCCTTTATTGTACTTACCATCACCACCTCCTCAGGCAGAGAGTTCCATAATCTCACTGCTCTTACCGTAAAGAATCCTCTTCTATGTTTGTGTGCAAACCTTCTTTCCTCCAGACGCAGAGGATGTCCCCTCATCACAGTCACAGTCCTGGGGATAAATAGATGATAGGATAGATCTCTGTATTGACCCCTGATATATTTATACATAGTAATTAGATCTCCCCTCAGTCGTCTTTTTTCTAAGGGTGAATAACCCTAATTTTGATAATCTTTCAGGGTAATGTACAGTCAGGGCCATAAATATTGGGACATCGATAAAATTCTAACATTTTTGGCTCTATTATACACCACCACAATGGATTTGGAATGAAACGAACAAGACGTGCTTTAACTGCAGACTGTCACCTTTTATTTGAGGGTATTTACATCCAAATCAGGTGAACGGTGTAGGAATTACAACAGTTTGCATATGTGCCTCCCACTTGTTAAGGAACCAAAAGTAATGGGACAGAATAATAATCATAAATCAAACTTTCACTTTTTAATACTTGGTTGCAAATCCTTTGCAGTCAATTACAGCCTGAAGTCTGGAACGCATAGACATCATCAGATGCTGGGTTTCATCCCTGGTTATGCTCTGCCAGGCCTCTACTGCAACTGTCTTCAGTTCCTGATTTTTCTTGGGGCATTTTTCCTTCAGTTTTGTCTTCAGCAAGTGAAATGCATGCTCAATCGGATTCAGGTCAGGTGATTGACTTGGCCATTGCATAACATTCCACTTATTTCTCTTAAAAAAACTCTTTGGTTGCTTTTGCAGTATTCTCTGGGTCATTGTCCATCTTCACTGTGAAGCGCCATCCAAAGAGTTCTGAAGCATTTGGCTGAATATGAGCAGATAATATTGCCCAAAACACTTTATAATTCATCCTGCTGCTTTTGTCAGCAGTCACATCATCAATAAATACAAGAGAACCAGTTCCATTGGCAGCCATACATGCCCACTCCATGACACTACCACCACCATGCTTCACTGATGAGGTGGTATGCTTAGGATCATGAGCAGTTCCTTTCCTTCTCCATACTCTTCTCTTCCCATCACTCTGGTACAAGTTGATCTTGGTCTCATCTGTCCATAGGATGTTGTTCCAGAACTGTGAAGGCTTTTTTAGATGTCGTTTGGCCAACTCTAATCTTGTCTTCCTGTTTTTGAGGCTCACCAATGGTTTACATCTTGTGGTGAACCGTGTAGAAAAATGGAGGCTCCAGCACTCATGGTAAATCTTGATTAGTCAGTGTGCAATTTAAGCTAGAAATACACCCATCTTTTTCTGCGGTTTGAAAAACACACTTTCTTTTTAAAAAAACAGTATTTTCCAGATCTGCAAGTGTTTTTTTTTTTTTTTAATAATCTTTATTAGTTTTAATAAATACATATACAGTATATCAAAGATTGACTAATTTTTTCCCTTGTTCATGTCCATTAACAATATAAGTAAAAAACTGCTATGTGTAATTGCGAAACCCCCTGTGCCTTACCTGTTGCTTTATCTTATTCTAGGGGAGGTAGGGAGGAGGAAAAAAATAAAATATATATATATAAATAAAACAAATAAATAGAAAATTGTTCAAAAATGCTATTATTGTGTAAAACTTTAATAAATGAGAAAAAGTATACATATTAGGTATCGCCACGTCCGTAACAATCTGCTCTATAAAAATGTCACTTGATTGAACCCCTCAGGTGAACGCTGTAAAAATAAATAAATAGAAACTGTGCTAAAACAACCAATTTTTTGGTCACCTTGCCCCATAAAGTGTTATAATGAATGATCAAAAAATCATATGTACCCAAAAATAGTACTAATAAAACTGGCACCTTATCCCCTAGTTTCCAAAATGGGGTCACTTCTTGGGAGTTTCTACTGTAAGGGTGCATCAGGGGGTTTCAAATGGGACATGGCATCTAAAAACCATGTTGTCACGAGTTGGAGGTCCCAGGAGAGACCACCGCGTCGTCAAGCAATAAACGGAAATCAGGTACAGACACATAAGAGTTTATTGCACAAACAAAAACATGAAAGGCAGCACAGAGAAAACATGAGCTCTATGTACCGTCAGCACAGTGGGAGAAAACCCCCACTGCGCCACTGTCTAGTAATACTCCAGAGGGGCGTAACTAAGCAACTCCTGGTTTTCACTAGGGCCTCAGAAGGTAAGGTTAGGCTTTGCCGCAGGAAGTTGCCAGGGTCCACTCTGGAGCGTGAACTAGACAGTGACAGCAGGAGCGAATAGACAACAGGTACCAGAAGGTACCGACGGCACATAGGCAAACATAACATACAGGCAAATACAAAACAGGGCAACTAATAATACAAGCAGGAGTTCACGCAAGGGAGCAGGAATGGCAATGAGCAGAGAAGGACTTGCTCCACCAGTAGTAAACTGCATGGCCTTGTCATGCCACTCTGCTGCAAAGGCTTGCTGAACACAGACATCAGAATAAACACAAAGTAACTAAAACATAACTGACAGAACAGATAACAGAAAGACAGGAAAGAAGACGGGAAAGAACAAGTAGGGAAACCCACAGAGCACAGACAGACAGACACGGATCCCATGGGTCAGCAGCATGGGAGAGAGAGTACATACCAGGAGCAGGACAAGACAACACACACCAGGAGAGCTGACCCAAAACTGAGGAAACCTCAGCCTTAAATACAGGTTCCATGGGTGCAGCAGAGAGACCACACACATGGAGCAGACAGTGGATTAACTCCTAATAGGCACACAGGGGAGTTAACCCATAAAGAACCACAAATTAGCACACAGGAACGAAACTTCAGCGAGGAGCGCCAAACGAGCAAGGACGGAAGGTCACAGCCAAAGGTAACGACTGTGACACATGTGGAGTTCCTTTTATTCTGCGCCCTGCCGTGTGCCCATACAGCAGTTTATGACCACATGTGGGGTGTTTCTGTAAACCGCAGAATCTGGGTAATAAATATTGAGTTTTGTTTGGCTGTTAACCATCAATGTGTTAAAGAAAAATATTGATTAAAATGGAAAATCTGCCAAAAAAGTGAAATTTAAAAATTTGATCTCCATTTTCCTTTAATTCTTATGGAACGCCTAAAGGGTTAACAAAGTTTGTAAAATCGGTTTTGAATACCTTGAGGGGTGTAGTTTCTACAATGGGGTCATTTATGGGGGTATCCACTATGTAGGCCCCACAAAGTGACTTCAGACCTGAACTGGTCCTTAAAAAGTGGGTTTTGGCAATATTCTTAAAAATTTTAAGAATTGCTTCTAAACTTCTAAGCCTTCTAACGTCCTAAAAAAATAAAATAACATTTCCAAAATGATGCCAACATAAAGTAGACATATGGGGAATGTTAAATAATAAATATTTTATGAGTTATCACTTTCTGTTTTAAAAGCAGAGAAATTGAAATTTAGAAAATTGCGAATGTTTCAAATTTTGGGGTAAATTTGGGATTTTTTCATAAATAAAGGTGAAATATTTTGACTCAAATTTATGACTATCATGAAGTACAATGTGTCACGAGAAAACAATCTCTGAATGACTTGGATAAATAAAGGCGTTCCAAAGTTATTACCACATAAAGTGAGATATGTCAGTTTTGCAAAATTTGGCCTGGTCAGGAAGGGGGCAAATGGCCCAGATGGCAAGTGGTTAAGCCCTGCTATCATGTTCTTACAGTTATGTGATTTACTCCACGTTATCAAGTTTTTGATCTGCCCGGCCAAAAAATAAAGGTCCAAATCGGGAACCGATAATCCACCCTCTTTCTCGTGAATATACAATATCTGTGTTCTTATTCTCGTTTTTTTTTATCAAATCCGTTATTAAAGTGCCTATTATTTTAAAAATTCTCTTCGGGATTATTATCGGTGCATTCCAAAATATATAGTTCAAGGAAGGCAACATACACATTTTCCCAAGCAAAATCCGACCCGCCATCGAAATGTGTATTCTTTTTCAAACCTCTATCCTTTTGCGCATCTCATATATTTTTGGGAGTACATTCAACTGTACATAGTCCCTAGGATTAGATGTTATCTGGATTCCTAGATACTTAACCGGTTCCTGCCCTTCTTTAAATTTGAGTGGACCCGGTAAAAAAAAACATTCAGAGGATCAATCGGGATACAAGCTGATTTCGACCAGTTTATATTCAATCCAGCATAGTTACTATAGTCTTTAAATACTTGAAAAATCCTCCCTAGTGAGCTATGTGATCCCACAAACAGCATGATATCATCTGCATAAAGGGAAATTTTTTCCTCATGGGCCCCAAACCTGAAACCCACAATTTCTTTATCTTGTCTAATCAAATCAGCTAGGGGTTCCATGGCTATAGCAAATAGCAAGGGGGACAGGGGGCAGCCCTGCCTAACCCCCCTGCCAATGCTTATTTTTGCTTGAGTACTCACCATTCAATATTATCCTTGCAGAGGCCTCGGTGTACAACAGCCTGACCCAATCCATAAAATTATCTCCGAACCCCATTCTCTTCAATGTAGCGAATAGGAAGGGCCATCTATCGTATCAAAGGCCTTAGATGCATCTATAGTTACAATCATACGTTCTCCGACATTTGTGGGCTCCAGCTTGGTGCCCATAAAGTATCTCATTATGTTATCAGTTGTGGTTTTGCCTGACATAAAACCTGATTGATCCTCATGAATAATCCCCGGGGCCACTCTCCCAAGTCTATTTGCTAGAATCCTTGCTAATATTTCGTTGTCAGTATTTATTAATGAAATAGGACGGTATGAGTCCGGTAATGTTGGATCTTTCCCTGGTTTTAAAATAAGTGTGATCAAAGCCTCTCTCACAGAATATGGGAGTTTCCCTATCTCCCACGAGGCGGTCCACATTGTAAGAAGTTTCGGAATCAGTAACTCTTTATATTGTACATAGATTTCAAATGGGATGCCGTCTATTCCTGGGGTCTTATTCTTGGTTATCTTCGACAATATTGCCTCCACCTCTACCGAATTTATAGGGGCTTCTAAACTCTCTCTTTGATCAGCTGTTAGCATGGAGGTAGAGATTTTGCCCAAAAATTGTTGTAGTTCCCCCCCCCCACTTTTGTTTATCTTGCTACTATACATATCCTCAAAGTATTCCTTAAGGAATATTATTTTAGCTGATTGTTCCATGATTTTGTGACCAGATTTGTCCATCAAACTATGGATATATTTATTTTTAATGGGGGTTGCCACCAAAGCTGCCAACTTTTTACCGGGTATATGTGCATGTATAAAATTATCCCTTACATAATTCTCTTTCTGTTGTTTGGCCATTAAAAGCAGCTCTGTTTCAAATTTAGCTGCTTTATCTGTCCACTCTTTATAATTTTGGGCAGTAGGATCATCTATATATTTCTTTTCAAGTCTTTCCACCTCACTTTCTAAATCCATAATCTTTTTCTTTATGCTCTTCCTGTATACCATAGTGTATTTAGTGACAATCCCTCTTATAAAAGCCTTTGCGGCATCCCATACTATGTTATTTTTAGTTGACCCCTCATTAATTTCAAAGTATTCCCTAATCTCTTTTATTACCTTATCATGAATACCCATTATATTGATCCAACCTATACTTATCTTCATCCCTCTATTTTTTAGTTTTTGTTTTTGTCTTTATAATAATTAAATTGTGATCCGAAATCCCTCGTCTTCCATACTTAACCTGTTCAACATCCTGTGCACCTTTATTGTTGGTAAAAACTAAGTCAATCCGTGATAAACTCTTATATGTCTTGGAAAAACATGAATATCTTTTTAACTTAGGATTCATCTCCCTCCAAATATCGATCCACCCCAATTCTAATGTAATATCTCTTCGTTTTAATCCGGTATTGATTAGTTGGGTATTATTTAGTCTATTTCTATCCATTACATTATTAAAATCCCCCATAACTAAAAGTAGCTTATCACCCACTCTATACACAAATTCATTTATTTTTAATAGGACGTCTGGTCTAAAAGGGGGGGGAAAATATACATTCGCTATAATCCACGGTCTGCCTTCCAGAATACAGTCGATACATACATATCGACCGTCCTCATCTATAGCTGTGTTTACTATTTTAATATCTATATTTCGATGGATCAATATACTCACTCCTCTCGCAGAAACCTTCTTTAATGATTTGAAAATTGTCAGAAAGCCGTGACCACAGATGCCTTTCTGACATTGCAGAAGAAGATTTTTAAGATGGATTTCCCCTTTAAATTAAAACATATTCACTATAAAGTCTGTTATTTTTCTTACTATTATAATAGTTTTTTTTTTACACATTTTCTGGTGTCTTCATTAGACATTCTTTTCCAAGACTTTAGATACAATTATTTGGATTATTTTCATTATGTATGTGTGTCTGTGTGTGTGTGTTTAAGAGTTTGAATGGATGTGCAAAGGCAGGCATGGCCAGCAGAAACTTTCTCTACATTAGGCCCCTTTCACACGAGCGAGTTTTCCGTGCGGGTGCAATGCGTCATGTGACTGCATTGCACCCGCACTGAATCCGGACCCATTCATTTCTATGGGGCTGTGTACATGAGCGTTGTTTTTCACGCATCACTTCTGCGTTGCGTGAAAATCGCAGCATGTTCCATATTCTGCGTTTTTCACGCAACGCAGGCCCCATAGAAGTGAATGGGGCTGCGTGAAACACGCAGTGCATGCGGATGTAATGTGTTGCGTTGTGTTTCAATTTAAAAGGATGTAACTTAGCAACTGGGCTGTCACATGACCCAGGAAGTTGGCTTTTTCAAGGATCTGCTGAGCGTTTTTCAAGTCTGGAGCAGATCCAAACATTTCTCCCAGCCCCTGCAGTTCTATTTTGTGTACCATGCCTAAAATCCCCAGACCACTTGATGTGGAGCGAATGATTATCCTGGTGCAGGAGAGGCCCTGCATTTGGGACACACGCTCCGTGGAGTACCACGACCACTACAAAAAGGAAGCTGCCTGGCAGGAGGTTATGCAGGAGCTTTTTTCAAATGTGTGGGGCAAGACGTCCGAAAAGAATCGTCATGCTTTATGTAAGTTCAAATTGTAATCTAATGTGGTATCCTGTAGTATGTGTCCTAGTACATGTGGTATCCTGTAGTATGTGTCCTAGTACATGTGGTATCCTGTAGTATGTGGCCTAGTACATGTGGTATCCTGTAGTATGTGGCCAAGTACATGTGGCATCCTGTAGTATGTGTCCTAGTACATGTCAAACAGTACAGAGAATGTTAATATTTTTTTCTTATATTTTCACATTTCAGTTGAAGAGGTGAAAAACCGATGGCGGAGCTGCAGAGACCAGTTCCGCAAGGAAATGGTACATAGCCGCAGTGGGTCTGGCCTCTCAAAGAAGCGGCCATATATGTATAAGGAGCAGCTTATGTTCCTGCGTGCCATAATGGATTTGCGTCCGTAAGTAATATTTTCATAATCTACAAATGATGTTATAGTAATGTGAATAATATGATGTTACGTATATATAAGCTAACTATATTTGAGCCTTCAATGCAATTTTGATGTGGGCTTGGTGTATAAGAAATATTAGTAATAATATCCCGTCTGTCATGTGTATGCGCCTATATATTTTTTGTGCAGATTGTATCCAAAAGTGCTAAATGTGTTTTTCATATAATGGTGTGGATTCTTTCAAATTGTGTCAAGTATAGCTGGCCTTAGTTGTCAATAGCAACCAGTATCATTCTTTTATTTTGTTATTTTTGGATTTTGGATAAATTAACGGAGGAATGTCCGAGAAACACATGACACCCATTTGATAACTGTTCACTAATGTTTTTCCACCTTTTTTAATAGAACGGAGGACAACCTTTAGGAGGACGTGGAGGAACCTTTGGAGCAGCACTCCAGTGCCTGTGAGGCAGAAGGGCCATCCTCGCCACCTCCTACTGATGTTGAAGTAGGGAGCGCATCCAGTGCATCCCAAGCGACTGCTCCCCCTCCTGTGGAAGTTGAGGCAGCATTGGCAGGCCACACACGCCGAAAGAGACCAGCCCAGCCTGTGGACACCTCAGTAAACCTGCAGGTGCTTGAGTACCTCAATCGTGCTCGCCATGAGGACACTTTTGACCTCTACGCAAGGAGTCTGGCCACCCACTTTCGGAATCTGCCTTCAGAACGATGCTTTCGTATCCAATCGGTAATCAGTATTGCTCTGGAGGCAGCCACTCTTTTTAGGGCCTGTGAGTACTGGCGAATATATGGCAACACCAGTGGGCCTGTGCCAAGGCCACCTCCGCAAATGTACCCACAGCCATCCCAATACCCTCCTCAAGGGCAACACTATGGCCCCCCACCTCAGCATTATGGGCCTACATACAGTGGAGAGGCCGCTTACCGGCAACCGGGCCACTCATCTTCACAAAGTATGCCAGCGCCACAGCCAGGTCCCTCCTCATATGCCACTTACCATGGCCCACAGTATGAGGCAGGCGCATCCTCGCCCACACATTTTGTTCAGTTATTATTTTTTTTTGTGTATTTTATTTAGTTATGTTGGCCAGGACAGGAGGTCCTATCAGCAAAAAATATAAAGGTGAAACAGATAATCTTTATTAAACACGTTTATTTTGGTTATTTACTTGTCTGCTTTTTCTTAATGAACACTTTATTATTTGACTCATTCCCCATCTCCCTCGGGATACTTTTTATTATCATACATTACACACACAATGTACACTATGGATGTATTGGAATGTGTTTTACAGTATTTAAATAACTATACCCTTTATTTCAAAGTACACAAGGCCAAATACGTTCTTTAATCAACATCTTCAGAATACATGTCCGTCATTAAAATATCATGTACTACAATGTACACACTTTTATTTCAACATTACATTAATAATATGTAGTACAGTAGCCACAATACTCCTACTAGACAAAAAAAAACATAGTCTCCTGGGACATTGCAGAGAATATCAGATAGCAGTGAGCAGGGATGGGCAAAGTGCGGCTCTCCAGCTGTTGCAGAACTCCAACTCCCAGCCTGCCAAGACTGCCTACAGCTATCAGCCTACAGCAGGGAATGGTTGGAGTTGTATTCTAGTCACAGCTGTAGAGACACACTTTTTCCAACACTGGACTAGAGACACGTGAGTGCATCTGACAGGTGTTTCGGTGTTTATTTTCTGGTGGTTGTGGGGCGGATCACACCTCTACACAGATGGTGCTTGGGGTCTGTGAAGAGGCCCACTTTCCTTTCGCCTCTCAGGGTGTACTTAGCTCAGCATATTTACCTTATCGCCAGTCCAATGATGGTTGTTTGAGTATCCTGTGCGCCCCGCTCATCTCAAGCTAAGTTCTCCTGATTTTCCTAGTTGTGTGTTTTGCCTCGGTCTCAGGGAGACGATGGGCCCTTCATGGTGAAAGGTAAGGGATATTTTAGCCCCTGCTCTCTATATTTGGCCTTGGGACAGTATGAGCAGGGAATAGGTTCCAGCGTATGAGTTTGCATACCATGAGGACTTGCTCATACTGTCACCTGTCATGGCGAGGCTCCCACCTGGATTGGAGGTCACCTTTCACTCTTCACTAGATTTGAGGCATAGTGTGTGTACTTAGTCATGTTTGTTTATTTGTTGTTCCCCTTAACCACAATTACCGTTATTGATGATTTCGCAAATATAACGCATCACATTGCTCGGTTCCTATTAATGAGGTATTAGTCCATATTTCACAGACATTTATAATAAACATATTGTGGAGAAATATCAATAGAATATCAGCTATTGGTATATTTCGCACATTCTGATAAATCTCCCCCGGATGTCTGCCAAATATGTAAGCTCGCAACCCACGTCAAGGGTCCTCATTGTCTTGCGAGTCCCTAACTACAAAAATATGAACAAACTAGCTAAAAAAAATATCCATCCAGGATGTATCCACTGCAGAATTATTAGGCAAATGAGTATTTTGACCACATCATCCTCTTTATGCATGTTGTCTTACTCCAAGCTGTATAGGCTCGAAAGCCTACTACCAATTAAGCATATTAGGTGATGTGCATCTCTGTAATGAGAAGGGGTGTGGTCTAATGACATCAACACCCTATATCAGCTGTGCATAATTATTAGGCAACTTCCTTTCCTTTGGCAAAATGGGTCAAAAGAAGGACTTGACAGGCTCAGAAAATTCAAAAATAGTGAGATATCTTGCAGAGGGATGCCCCCCTCTTAAAATTGCAAAGCTTCTGAAGCGTGATCATCGAACAATCAAGCGTTTCATTCAAAATAGTCAACAGGGTCGCAAGAAGCGTGTGGAAAAACCAAGGCGCAAAATAACTGCCCATGAACTGAGAAAAGTCAAGCGTGCAGCTGCCAAGATGCCACTTGCCACCAGTTTGGCCATATTTCAGAGCTGCAACATCACTGGAGTGCCCAAAAGCACAAGGTGTGCAATACTCAGAGACATGGCCAAGGTAAGAAAGGCTGAAAGACGACCACCACGGAACAAGACACACAAGCTGAAACGTCAAGACTGGGCCAAGAAATATCTCAAGACTGATTTTTCTAAGGTTTTATGGACTGATGAAATGAGAGTGAGTCTTGATGGGCCAGATGGATGGGCCCATGGCTGGATTGGTAAAGGGCAGAGAGCTCCAGTCCGACTCAGACGCCAGCAAGGTGGAGGTGGAGTACTGGTTTGGGCTGGTATCATCAAAGATGAGCTTGTGGGGCCTTTTCGGGTTGAGGATGGAGTCAAGCTCAACTCCCAGTCCTACTGCCAGTTTCTGGAAGACACCTTCTTCAAGCAGTGGTACAGGAAGAAGTCTGCATCCTTCAAGAAAAACATGATTTTCATGCAGGACAATGCTCCATCACACGCGTCCAAGTACTCCACAGCGTGGCTGGCAAGAAAGGGTATAAAAGAAGAAAATCTAATGACATGGCCTCCTTGTTCACCTGATCTGAACCCCATTGAGAACCTGTGGTCCATCATCAAATGTGAGATTTACAAGGAGGGAAAACAGTACACCTCTCTGAACAGTGTCTGGGAGGCTGTGGTTGCTGCTGCACGCAATGTTGATGGTGAACAGATCTAAACAATGACAGAATCCATGGATGGCAGGCTTTTGAGTGTCCTTGCAAAGAAAGGTGGCTATATTGGTCACTGATTTGTTTTTGTTTTGTTTTTGAATGTCAGAAATGTATATTTGTGAATGTTGAGATGTTATATTGGTTTCACTGGTAAAAATAAATAATTGAAATGGGTATATATTTGTTTTTTGTTAAGTTGCCTAATAATTATGCACAGTAATAGTCACCTGCACACACAGATATCCCCCTAAAATAGCTAAAACTAAAAACAAACTTAAAACTACTTCCAAAAATATTCAGCTTTGATATTAATGAGTTTTTTGGGTTCATTGAGAACATGGTTGTTGTTCAATAATAAAATTAATCCTCAAAAATACAACTTGCCGAATAATTCTGCACTCCCTGTATCTGCAAATAATTCCCTCACCCTCAGTCCTGCTGAACCAGCTCTTCCGAGTTGAGAGGGCTCTCCATGGTCTGGTGCTGTAAAGGCTTGGGTATCTTCATCCTGAGTAGCCTCATATATACGAATGTAATTATGGAGCACTACACATGCTTTGATGACTGTGTTTACATTTTCCAGGGCCATCTGGATGGCAGAAAGAAAGATACGCCATTTGCTGGCTAAGATCCTGAAGGCACACTCCACATATCTTCGGCCTTGGCTTAGGCGATAATTGAAGGTTTGCCTTTTCGTGTCCAATCCTCGCCTGGGAAAAGGACGCCTTAGGTTTCGAGAGAGTGCAAACCCCTCATCGCCAACTACGACAAAGGGTGCAGGTGGTCCAGAGGATCCAGGAAGAGGAGCTGGCTGGGGAATGTCCAGTTGGTTGGTCTGAAGCCACCGACTCATTCTGGAAGCCCGGAAGATGCGAGCATCTGCCGAACTTCCATAGGCCCCGATATCTACAATTATAAACCTGTAGTTTGTGTCAACCAAGGCCAACAAAACTACAGAGAAAAACTGCTTATAATTATAGAATCGGGACCCTGAATTCGGTGGCTTCTTCACCCGTATGTGCTTCCCGTCAAGGGCACCAATACAGTTGGGAAATTGTGCCCTCTCCAGGAAGCCCTGGGCAATATTTAGCCACTGCTGCCTTGTTGGTTGTGGCAGCTCGCAGCCGCAACCAAATAGTGGCACAGGTTCCCCTTACTATGCCAGCTATGGTTGAGGTCCCCATGCGAAACTCGAAGTGGAGTGACGAAAAAGAATTCCCCGTGGCCAAAAATCTGTAGGGAAACAGAAAAAATAGCATAAGTATGAAAACAATGTAACCATACTCTCTTTTAGGGCTCAGGCACACGAACTTGTGCTGGCCATTATGTGCATTGGGGACTGCTATTTGCGGCCCTAAATGCATGGCAGCATCCGTGCGCATGCCGCAGACAGATCAAGACCCATTCAACTTGAAGGGGTATGTGATCTGTGTACGCCCCCAAAAAGTGGTACATGCACTAGTTTTTGCCGGGGCTGAGGCACGTACTGAAAACATCATCTATAAATCCACAATAATTTACTTTTATTTCTTTATAACTACACACTATTTTACCTACCGGAGAGTTATTATGAGCCGTTCCTCTGCAGAAACACAATGCCGCATGTTGGTGTCCATGAAGGTCAACCCAGGCCTCAACTCCGACAAAAGCCGATCAAAGGTGGAAATGGACATTCGGCTGTAAGCAAAAAATGTTGACCTTTACTAGCCCTATGCGCCATAATCGGATGAACCCACATTCTCTTCCTCTGCAGTTCCTCCTCAATACTTTCTCTCCGCTCCCCAAAGCAACGGGATACCAGCCAGTGCAAAAGCACATGGTCAGTATATGATAAGGAGAAAGCAGACATCCTGCTAAGGAACAAAATCAAACACACAACAGCTTCTATCCACACAAAATGGAGCTTTCCCAAAAAGAAGAGGATGCTGGGGGTATTTATATGTCTGGATAATGAACATGTGACTCAAAAGGATGGTTGCGTTTTTTTTCACGCGCGGAAAAAACGCTGGCAATCCGCATGTCACCCGCGCGGAAAAAACGCAAACCCTGAACACAATCGCAGTGAAAACGGACTTGTTTTAGTGTCCAAATCGCACCATTTTCCCTGAACGCATCCGGCCCCAATCCGCAACGCCCGTGTGAAAGAGGCCTTAAGCTTCCTCCATAATTCTTTGCACAGGGATGGCCAATATGAGGCTCTCCAGCTGTTGTAAAACTATAACTGCCACCATGCCCTTTCGTAGGGTGATAGGTGTAGGCAGTCTGGGCATGCTGGGAGTTGTAGTTTTGCAACAGCTGGAGAGCCTCATGTTGGCCATCCCTGTGCAAAGAATTATGGAGGAAGCTTAATATAGAGAAAGTTTCAGCTATTAATTTGATTTGGATGTCTTTGCTGCGACAACAGCTGTGCTATTTATTTAGTTTTTATATATTTCTTTTCAGTTCAGGCCATAAAAAGATTTATTCAAGTAATGCTCTTTTACCATAAAAAATATATACGGAAATTACACATTTTTATTTTCATGAGCGGAAATAAAGGCAAATACAGGTTAGGGAAAGTATCCTATGAAAACAAGGTAATAAAGGCTCCTCTATCCCTTAAGAGGGAAAATAAGTAAAGTAAATGACATTATGGCTGGGGGCCATTATTTTTGTTTTATACATGTAAAGCTCTCTGGAGAAGGTGCAGATTGACAGGGGAATCTCTTTCATGTAACCTGATTTAGCTGGTGCCAAGATCATGCTAGCATCCTGTTACCATCTAAAGTTTTCCACCTGGTGTTCAATGCTAAAACTTTGGTGTTATATTTTTTATCTTGTACCCATGTGAATAATTAAAATTTGTTTTCATTAGGCCTCATACACACGGCCATAAGTATTTTGCGGTCCGCAAAACTCGTAATGGAAAAACATGGATACCGCAAAGTGCATGCTGACTTTTTTTTTGTCTTATCCTTGTCCGCAAAACAGACAAGAATAAAGACATGTTCTTTTTTTTGTGGTGCTGTTTAATGGACTTGTGTTGTCCACATCTTTTGCAGCCCCTTGAGATGAATGGGTCAACATCCGATCCACAAAAATAGAGGCTCAGATGCGGACCGAAACTAAAGTCCTGTGCATGAGCCCTAATTATGATTTATCTGATGCCAAGGTGACATTCATCACCTGCCGCCATATATGTTGTGTTTCTTTTCAAGTTCATTTAAAGGGGTTATCCACTTTTTTTCTATTGATGACCTATCCTCAATATCAGATCGGCTGGGGTCCGACTGCCGGCACCCCCGCCCGTTAATCATACGAGCGCTGCCTTCTCTGCTCTGTTTACCTGCTCACCATAGCAATTGCAGTTCTGAGCAGGTATAATTACGTAATTAAGTATGGTATTCCCATTTACTTCTATGGGAAAGATCTGACTGTTCAAGTGTATTCTACAGAGCCATGCCATAGAAGTGAATGGGGACGCCATACTTGTAATTATACCTGATCACCACTGTAATTGCTACGGCGAGCAGGTAAACAGAGCAGAGAAGGCAGTGCTCGTATGCCTTCTCTTCAAACAGCTGATGAGGGGGGTGTCAGGAGTCGGACCCGTGTTGCGGAATATGTTGGCACTATATAAATAAAGGTTATTATTATTATTATTATTATTGATTACCTATACTAACGATAAGTCATCAATAGGGTTGAGTGAACCCGAACTGTAAAGTTAAGGTTCGTACCGAACTTTAGGATTTTTGGACCCCGAACCCGAACATTTTCGTAAAAGTTTGGGTTCGGTGTTCGGCGCTTTCTTGGTGCTTTTTGAAAGGCTGCACAGCAGCCAATTAACAAGCGTCATACTACTTTCCCCAAGAGGCCATCACAGCCATGCCTACTAATGGCATGGCTGTGATTGGCCAGAGCAGCATGTGACCCAGGCTCTGCACGCTGCAAATCACTCTTCTGTTACAAGTGTAGGGAGAGGATGCTGCTGGACTTGTGATTTCAGGGAGAGCATAGGAGAGAATCTAACTCAGCGATCTACAGACAAATAGTTGTGTGGGTGCAGGGCACTATCGTTTTACCCTGCCCTGAGCTCATTGACCAAAAATACTAACTTTTAAAATTCTGTTAGTTAGGTGGGTGGCGGCGGCGGTGGCCATTTTATGCATGCTCAGTGCACCAGCACTGCATCTGAGCTTTTGGGACATTGCAAATCACCATTTTTTGGGGGCAAACTACAACATCTGTATTAGTCAGTGTGCAATTTAAGGTAGAAATACACCCTCAGACTATTCCATCCCCTCTCCCTCAGAGTGGTGGTTATTTCACTTTGCTGCCTGGCTGCCACACTTCCTTTCCTCAGAATTACCAACTCTCATTATGGGGACTTTAACATCCCCATGGACAGCCCTATCTCCGGGTCTGCCTCCCAGCTTCTATTTATTTCCACTTCCCTATGCCTTTCACAACTTTCTAACTCTCAGACACAAAGATCGTAACATACCTGGTCTTTTTACAGCTCTGCTCCAATTCTGACTTTACTAACTCTACTTTCCCACTCTCTGATCACAAACTTCTCGCCTTCACTGTCACAGGTCCTCTCCATTTCTCTCTCTACACATCGCCGATCGGACAGACTATTAGTAGATTTGATTTTCAGTACTATCACTATGCCAATGACACCCAACTATACACTTCAACCCTTGAATCTATAAAAAATTTAACTAATTGTGTTTTCTCCATCTACTACCCTACCTAAACCTTATATCTCTATTTCAGTGTGTGGCACTACCGTAACGCCCAGGCAGCACACCCTCTGTTTGTTATGTTTGACACTTTCCTTCACTGACTATATTTAATCGCTTGCAGCTCATGCTGCCTGCACCTCAAAAACATCTCTAGAATCTGCCCCTTTCTTACTGTGGAAACAACAAAAGCTCTTATTGTTGCCCTGATCCATTCCCGTCTTGATTGCTTTAATTGCTTATTGGTCTCCCCCTCACCAAACTTTACCATCTCCAATCTATGCTGAATGCAGCAGCCAGGCTCATCTATCTAGCTGCTACTCCAATGCCTCAACCCTGTGCCGGTCTTTGCACTGGTTGCCCATACAGTACAAGATTCAATTTAAACTACTTATTCTCACATACAAAGCTTTCCACACTGCTGCACTCACCTACATCTCCTCCCTCATTTCTGTCTACCATCCAATCCATGTTCTCTCTTCAGTCAATGATTTATGACTAATGTCCACCATAATCCAAATCTCGCTCCCATCTTCAAAATTTCTCCCGAGCTGCACAAGTTTTCTGGAATGACCTACCCCAAGCCTTTAGGTTGATTATCAACTTTCACAGTTTTAGGGGCTCCCTAAAAAAAACACATATTTTTAGGTTTGCCTATCACATCCCCTAATCTAACTCTTATTAATTCATCCCCCTTCATCGTCATTCTTCTGAACTTGATCCATCATCAAATACCCACATCTCATCAATTAAGACGTTCTACAGATATCGGCTGGTGATGGCTCATGCAGCTTTATATTTAACTTCCTATTGTGTTAAGATGGTCAGACCATTGTACAAAACAAGCACTTCTTACCTTCTGTATCACCCCTCATAGATGGAAAGCTCTTGAGAGCAGGGCCCTCATTCCTCTTGTTTTAAATGTTGACTTGCTTGTTGTTATGTTACTTATGTTTGTACATGAACGCCCTGATTCTAAATTGCTGTGAATATGTTGGTGCTATATTTAGCCAACTAAGAGAGGCCATAGGCCTAACTAACTGGGGCAAAGTCCTCAAAAATAAAAATACAACCACAAAATGGGATATTTTTAAAAGCATCCTGAAATCTAATTGTGAGAAGTACATACCTTATGGGAATAAAAGGTTAAGGAACAAGAAGAAACCAATGTGGATAAATAGAACTGTAAAGAAAGCAATAAATGACAAAAAGAAAGCATTTAAATCACTAAAACAGAAGGTTAGCGAGGAAGCACTGAAAACTATAGGGAAAAAAATAGAATATATAAAAAACTAATTAAAGCCGCCAAACTAGAGACCGAGAGATTAATTGCAAAAGAGAGCAAAACTAACCCTAAAATGTTGTTCAATTATATAAATAGTAAAAAGTATCTGAAGGTGTCAGCCCTCTACAGGGCATTGAGGGGGGAGTTGCAGAGAGTGACGAGGAGAAAGCAAAGCTATAAAAAAATTCTCCACTGTATTCACTGTATTCAAAGTATATTCCCCATTAAAAGTGCCCCGTCTGACCCAGGAAGAAGTACAACAGCGACTTAAAAATATTAAAATAGACAAATCGCCAGGGCCAGATGGCATACACCCCTGTATCCTAAGAGAATTAAGTAATGTCATAGCCAGACCCTTATTTACAGACTCTATACTGACAGGGAGTGTTCCACAGGATTGGCGCATAGCAAATGTGGTGCCAATACTCAAAAAGGGTGCAAAAACAGAGCCCGGAAACTATAGGCTGGTAAGTTTAACATCTGTTGTGGGTAAACTGTTTGAAGGTTTTCTAAGAGAAGCTATCTTTGAGGATCTCAATGAAAATAAGCAAATAATATCATATCAGCATGGCTTCATGAGGGATCCGTCATGTCAAACTGATTTAATCAGTTTCTATGAGGAGGTAAGTTCTAGACTTGACAGCGGCGAATCAATGAATGTCATATATCTGGACTTCTCCAAAGCATTTGACACTGTACCACATAAAAGGTTAGTATATAAAATGAGAATGCTTGGACTGGGAGAAAACGTCTGTATGTGGGTAAGTAACTGGCTCAATGATAGAAAACAGAGGGTGGTTATTAATGGTACACACTCAGATTGGGTCACTGTCACTAGCGGAGTACCTCAGGGGTCAGTATTGGGCCCCATTCTCTTCAATATATTTATTAATGATCTTGTAGAAGGCTTGCACAGTAAAATATAAATTTTTGCAGATGACACTAAACTGTGTAAAGTAATTAACACGGAAGAGGACAGTATACTGCTACAGAGGGATCTGGATAGATTAGGGGCTTGGGCAGAGAAGTGGCACATGAGGTTTAACACTGACAAATGTAAGGTTATGCACATGGGAAGGAATAATGCAAGTCACCGGTACATACTAAATGGTAAGACACTGGGTAACACTGACATGGAAAAGGACCTAGGAATTTTAATAAATGACAAACTAAGCAGTAAAAACCTGTGTCATGGCAGCTGCTGCCAAGGTCAATAAGATAATGGGTTGCATCAAAAGGGGCATAGATGCCCGTGATGAGAACATAGTCCACTTTACAAATCGCTAGTCAGACCACACATGGAGTACTGTGTACAGTTCTATGCTCCTGTGAACATGGCAGACATAGCAGAGCTGGAGAGGGTTCAGAGGAGGGCAACTAAAGTAATAACTGGAATGGGAGGACTACAGTACCCTGAAAGATTATCAAAATTAGGGTTATTCACTTTAGAAAAAAGACGACTGAGGGGAGATCTAATTACTGTGTATAAATATATCAGGGGTCAGTAAAGAGATCTATCCCATTATCTATTTATACCCAGGACTGTGACGAGAGGACATCCTCTGCATGTGGAGGAAAGAAGGTTTGTACACAAACATAGAAAAGGATTCTTTACGGTAAGAGCAGTGAGACTATGGAACTCTCTGCCTGAGGAGGTGGTGATGGTGAGTTCACTAAAGGAAATTTAAGAGGGGCCTGGATGTATTTCTGGAGCGTAATAATATTACAGGCTATGGCTACTAGAGAAGGGTCGTTGATCCAGGGAGTTATTCTGATTGCCTGATTGGAGTCGGGAAGGAATTTTTCCCCTCTAAAGTGGGGAAAATTGGCTTGTACCTCACTGGGGTTTTTTGCCTTCCTCTTAATCAACTTGCAGGATAACAGGCCGAACTGGATGGACAAATGTCTTTTTTCAGCCTTATATACTATGTTACTATATAAATAAAGATTATTATTATATAGAGCACTCTTTCTCCTAACTGCAGGAGATGGCATTGAGATGGGCGATAGACTTTATATTGAGCCCATCAACTGCAGCGAGGAAAGAGAGTGGGCTATATGAGTTCTCTCTCCTTTTTTTAGCGATCCATGGGGGTCTCAGCACCCAGACCCCCACCGATCAAAAACTTTCATATGTTGCTATGACATATCAAACGTTTTTGAAAGCTCAGTGACTCTGAGTATTTCCATCTCCGACATTGATGGCATATCGCTTGGATATGCCATCAATGTCAGATTAGTACAGGTACAAGAGCGGCCACCCTCCATTCAACTCTATAGGAAGTCCAAAAATAGCCAAGCACTGACTTGGCGATTTCTGTCAGTCCCATAGAGGTGAATGGGGAGGTGACCGTGCATGCGCAGCACACTCTTCATTCACCGCTATAAAACTTCTGAAAATGGCCAAGCATGCTTGCTCAGCTATTTTTGGAACTCCCATAGCAATGAATGGACAGCAAATTGACAGACATTAATGGCATATCCTAGCAATATGGCATCAATGTCTGACATGTGCTAACCCCTTTAAGTTTAACCTGATAATCTCTGATCATCATTTTCTCTTCTTAAATGGTCCATCCCTTAAAATGTTATTGTGCATTAAATCCTAAATAACAGCCTACAGGTACATTAATGCTGAGCCTGATATAATGATGTGATATATGGGGTTCTCAGTAAAACCGCAGATAGACAAATTGAATTGTGAATAAAATTTGAAAGTTACCATATATTGCATTCAGAAAACCGATCTGACATTACGTGTGGAGGACAACTGCTGGAGCAACAGTTGGAAGTCTGTCAAGTCTTCTGCACGGGTCTCTTACAATAAATTGGACCTACTGTACGATGGAGACTCTCTGTGCATTGTACAATTGCCTCTGCAGCTGTAATGCCCAGCCTGCATCATGTATGAGAAAAAAAGAGATAGCATATTGTGCAAACTCCTATTATAGTCCTGTAGAAATATTTTATCTATTATATTTTGGAGTAGGTATGTTTTGCTTGGTCTCCATTGCAAACAGAATGGAGGGGAAGGTTTCTGTGATGAACCAGCGGGTGTGAACCCACTGTGCTATGTGGCCTACCTCCTCTAAGGGCATTGTCTAAGTGAAACCCTCGTTCTTCGCAGTACCCCTAATGGTGGGGATAGACTTTTCCGAGGAGAACACCAGGTCGCTTCCTCTTCAGGAGAGCTAGCACACGAGGCAGTTGGTCCAGACAGACCAGGGAGTACCAGTGCAAGGTACCAGAGGTACAGCAGGAGCAACAATGCAGGACTGAAGGATGAGGCAGAGGCAAAGTCGAACAAGCAATAGGTCAGGGCAGACGGCCACAGTTACAGATGGGGCACAAGTGCAGGTCCTATAGTGTGCAAGCACGACCACCGCTGCTGGATTGCAGGGTGGTCGTAACCCCTGGAAACAAGCAGTGTGTATTGTGATGGAAAAATGAATTAAGCCAGCAAAGGAGGCAATATGGACAACCCCAATACATTAGTAAGTGCCTTGTATTAACTTTAAAACAAAAACAGATTTCCACTATAAAGAGACAGGATGAAGATACTTTTGCAGTGAACTGTATTTCTCTCACAATTCTAAGATTTTATATATTTTTTTTATGATTGTCTGCTTTATAGTGCAGCAGTAATAAGAATCAACATTGCTTATTTTACATTTTGACAGCTTTGTGCCACTTTCGCCGTTAGCTTAGCTTTGATTAAAGTTTTTTTTTTTCTAGTTATCGAATATATTTCAGTAAATTTGGAAGACACACATGAAAAAAAAAATACTTAGCAAGGAATGAACTTAGAGGAATTTTAATCAAAGAGTGATACTCTTTTCTCAGATGGACATGCTATCATCTCTCCCAGCTTCCCTGAAAATTGAGAACTGGAGAACCTTATTACATACCAGATAAAAGGTTTTGATCGTAGACGATTTAATTAAATCACGGAAGAAAAAAAAAGATAGAAAACATCCTGCACGATATAATAGTAAATACCGTATGTGGATGTGCATGTCTACATTTATACAATCACAAAAAAGAATGCACTATAATAATAGATGCAAACATAACATATGGATTAAGCCCTCACTCTAATGATAAAATCTAAGACTCTTAGCCAATATATTTTGACACACATCTGTGTCCACCTACCCAGTGCCACGGTGGTCTCCGGTCAGGAAGGTCCTACTCTATACCTACCTATGCACCTTGATTAAGGTGGTACATATAGCTGTGTGTGCTCCTCCTCTCATTGGTTGCTGATGCACACAGAGGTGACTAGGAGCGGCCTGTGTAGAGGTCACAGTTCAGGCAGAAGGAGAAAGGGGAGGAGATTTAGCCATCACTAGTGATGAGCGGCAGGGGCAATATTCGAATTCGCTATATTTTGCGAATATTTGGTAGAATATTCGTCATATATTCGCAAAATCGGCAATGTAATATTCGCGCGAAATACAGGCGTGGGTCACTATAGCTACATTTTTCAAGCTGCTAGAAGTTTCCTGAGACTGGAGAAAATGGTTGGCACGGCAGAACATTACAATAGCCTTATATGCAGATAGAGTGCTCCAATATATTTGCAATTGCGAAATCGGCACTAATGATGCAAATATTTTGGTGCAATACGTGCAACTTCACATTTTAACAGGTCTGACTACTTATTAGTGATTGGTGCACTAAGTATTGTTGTGAACTTGTGACATCACAGCACTATGTATGTATGTAGCATGTACTGTATGTATGGACAGCAGAACCTATCAGCTACACTATATCACTTATCTAACCTACACTGACTATCTCCCACTAACTATCTGTATTATATATATATAAGCTAACTAACTATCTAATGTAATGACACAGGAAAGCAGAGAGCATAGCAATAACACTGCTCTCTCTCTCTCAGATCTTCAAAATACTGCATACAAGGGATGCTGGGGAGGTTCTTATATAGTAAGGGGTAGGCAACTTTCCTATTGGTTGCTAGGGATGTTGCTAAGCTCAGACAAAGACATTGCAGCCTTCTAATTGGCCTACAAGCAAGAAGGGAGGTTACTGCTGAAAAAAAAAAAACTAGAATATTTGAAATTACAAATATATATCACTATATTCTAAATATTAGCGAATTCTCGAAGTGCTGATATTCGCGATTAATATTCGAATATTCGCGCCCAACACTAGCCATCACCTGTTAAAGGTGTCTGGTATCCTATATTGATGACTTATCCACAGGATAGGTCATCAATATCAGATTGCTGGGGGTCCGATTATCGACACCCCTGCTGATCTTATATTGATGATCTACTCTGAGGAAAGGTCATCAATATAGGAAACCGGACAACACCTTTAGGTTTGTCTATGCCCTGATCCTGTATTATCTGCCTCCTACTTTATAATGGAAGTGTTACTTTTCTTTGCAACCATGCTGTCAGGTAGGGGCGTCACTAGGTTAAAGCATTCGGGGCCTGGGCCCCGGATGTTTTGTTCCAGGCCCGAATGTACTGCCTGCTAATGAAAAAACAGGGAAGACTACTGACCAGGAAGCACTGCAGGAGCTGAAGGACCTGTGATGACATCACAGTCAGGTGATCTAGAGGCAGAGGCAGGGTGGAGAAGGACCTGCAATGATGTCACCATCATGTGATCAGTGCTGGAGGGGCAGAGCTCAGCTGTGAAGAGGAGAACTAGTGGAGAAGACCCTGTGATGGCTTTTGTGACATGAGGAGAGTTAAGTGAAGGGAGAGATTCAGTGTGAGAGCCAGAGGAATGCTGGGAGTTGCAGTTCTCCTCTCTTACACCACCTCTGTATGTTAGGGCTGAAGGGAGGGGTGTTATTTACATGTGGAGGGATGTTATTTACATGGGACTGTATGTTGGAGGTGCTGAAGGGAGTGATAATATTTACATGGGACTGCATATTGAAGGGAGGGGAGTGATTTTATTTACATGGGACTGTATGTTGGAGGGGCTGAAGGGAGTGATAATATTTACATGGGACTGCATATTGAAGGGAGGGGAGTGATTTTATTTACATGGGACTGTATGTTGGAATGGGCTGAAGAGAGGGGAGTGATGTAATTTACATGGGATTGTATGTTGGAGGGACTGAAGGCATGGAAGTGATGTTATTTACATGGGACTGTATGTTTGGGCTAAAGGGAGGGGTGTTATTTTCATGTGGAGGAATGTTATTTACATGGGACTGTATATTGAAGGGGCTGAAGAGAGGGGAGTGATGCTATTTACATGGGACTGAATATTGGAGGGGAGTTATTTAGGCCGTGTGACAGCAGTTTAACCCCTTTAGGACACAGCCATATTCCACCTTAAGGACCAGGCCATTTTTTGCAAATCTGACCAGTGTCACTTTAATTGGTGATAACTTTAAAACACTTTGACTTATCCAGGCCATTCTGAGATAGTGTTTTTGTCACATATTGTACTTCTTGACACTGGTAAAATGAAGTAAAAAAAAAAAAGCATTTTCAATTTATAAAAAAATACCAAATTTACCAAAAAATAAAAAAAATTGCAAATTTCCAGGTTTTAATTTCTCTACTTCTATAATACATAGTAATACCTCCAAAAATAGTTATTACTTTACATTCCCCATATGTCTACTTCATGTTTGGATAAATTTGGGAATGATATTTTATTTTTGGGGGATGTTACAAGGCTTAGAAGTTTGGAGGCAAATCTTGAAATTTTTCAGAAATTTTCAAAAACCCACTTTTTAGGGACCAGTTCAGGTCTGAAGTCACTTTGTGAGGCTTACATAATAGAAACCACCCAAAAATGACAACATTCTAGAAACTACACCCCTCAAGGTATTCAAAACTGATTTTACAAACGTTGTTAACCCTTTAGGTGTTCCACAAGAGTTAATGGCAAATGGTGATAACATTTCAGAATTTAGATTTTTGGGCAAATTTTCCATTTTAATCCATTTTTTCCAGTAACAAAGCAAGGGTTAACAGCCAAACAAAATGCTATATTTATTCCCCTGTTTCTGTAGTTTGCAGAAACACCCCATATGTGGCCGTAAACTACTGTACGGGCACACAGTAGGGCGTAGAAGGAAAGGTGCGCAGTATGGTTTTTGGAAGGCAGATTTTGCTGGACTGTTTTTTTTGACACCATGTCCCATTTGAAGCCCCCCTGATGCACCCCTAGAGTAGAAAAGCCATAAAAGTGACCCAATCTAAGAAACTACACCCCTCATGGTATTCAAAACTGATTTTACAAACTTTGTTAACCCTTTAGGTGTTCCACAAGATTTAATGGAAAATAGAGATACAATTTCAAAATTTCACTTTTTTGGCAGATTTTCCAGTTTTAATATTTTTTTTCCAGTTACAAAGCAAGGGTTAACAGCTAAACAAAACTCAATATTTATGGCTCTGATTCTGTAGTTTACAGAAACACCCCATATGTGGTCGTAAACCGCTGTACGGGCACACGGCAGGGTGCAGAAGGAAAGGAATGCCATACGGTTTTGAAAGGCAGATTTTGCTGGACTGTTTTTCATACCATGTCCCATTTGAAGCCCCCCTGATGCACCCCTAGAGTAGAAACTCCAAAAAAGTGACCCCATTTTAGAAACTACGGGATAGGGTGATAGTTTTGTTGGTACTAGTTTAGGGTACATATGATTTTTGGTTGCTCTATATTACACTTTTTGTGAGGCAAGGTAACAAGAAATAGCTGTTTTGGCACAGTTTTTATTTTTTTGTTATTTTCAACATTCATCTGACAGGTTAGATCATGTAATATTTTTATAGAGCAGGTTGTCACGGACGCGGCAATACCTAATATGTATACAATTTTTTTTATTTATGTAAGTTTTACACAATGACTTCATTTTTGAAACAAAAAAAACATGTTTTAGTGTCTCCATAGTGTGAGAGCCATAGTTTTTTCAGTTTTTGGGCAAATATCTTGGGTAGGGTATGATTTTTGCGGGATGAGATGACGGTTTGATTGGCACTATTTTGGGGTGCATATGACTTTTTAATCGCTTGCTATTACACTTTTTGTGATGTAAGGTGACAAAAAATATTTTTTTTTACACCGTTTTTTTTTTTACGGTATTCATCTGAGGGGTTCGGTCATGTGATATTTTTATAGAGCAGGTTATTACGGATACCTAATATGTATACTTTTTTTTATTTATGTAAGTTTTACACAATTATTTCATTTTTGAAACAAAAACAAAAAAATCATGTTTTAGTGTCTCCATATTCTGAGAGCCATAGTTTTTTTCAGTTTTTGGGCGATTATCTTAGGTAGGGTCTAATTTTTTGCGGGATGAGGTGACGGTTTGATTGGTACTATTTTGGCGTACATATGACTTTTTTGATCACTTTTATTACCTTTTTTGGGAAGTAAGGTTTTTTATTTTATTTTTTTATGGCGTTCACCGTGCGGGTAAAGTAACATGACCGTTTTATAGATCAGGTCGTTACGGACGCGGTGATGTGAAACATGTGTAGGGAATTTAATTTTTTTCATTTTTAATCAGTGATAAATGTGTTTTTTGATTTTTAATTTTTTTTCACTTTTTTTTACTTTTTTTTTACCCAGACCCACTTGGTTCTTGAAGATCCAGTGGGTCTGATGTCTGTATAATACAGTACAGTACACTATATAGTGTACTGTACTGTATTTTCGCTTTACAAAGTCTGATTAGACTTCTGCCTTTAGCAGAAGTCTAATAAGCACCATGGACAGCCTCTGAACAGTATGATGGACAGCCGGACGCCTGTGAAGGCGTCCAGTTGCCATGGTAACCATCACTCGCTGCCACAGCACAGCAGTGGGTGATGGGGAGGGAGGGGGGCCCCCTCCCTCTCCCATCGGGGGCTGAAAAGGCACAGCAGCCCCCGATGGGAGAGGGAGGGAGCTCCCTCCCTCTTAACCTTTTCCATACAGCAGTCCCTACGGACCGCGGCATGGAAGGGGTTAAATGCATGGCATCTGTGTCAATGTGCTGACACTCTGCAAACCGCTCGGCTATCCTGAGAGAGGGGGCGGGCGGATGATCGCATGCCTGCCCGCCCCCACAAGCACCGCCCGCCCTCCCTGCCGCAATCCCCGCACCCTCCCCGCTGAGCCCGCCAGAAGATAACAAAGAGGGCAGCAGGGGGGGGGTTAAACATTAAAATAAAGCTTATTTGAAGTTTCTGATTCCCGCGGTCACAGACTGCGGGGATCAGAAACTTCCGAAACCGCAGCAAACCGCAGGTCTGAATTGACCTGCGGTTTGCTGCGATCGCCGACATGGGGGGGTCACAGGACCCCCCAGCGCATTTAGCCAAGGTGCCTGCTCAATGATTTGAGCAGACACCGGGTTCTGATTACCGCCCGCCCGCCGGGCGGCGGTGATCGGAACTATACATGACGTACCGGTACGTCATGTGTCCTTAAGTACCGGGACAACATGCCGTACCGATACGTCATGTGTCCTTAAGAGGTTAAGTAGCGTCCATTACACGACCATTTTTATAACCAATTGCAACCTGTGTGACTGTTCACATGGCTGTTTTTTGTTTTGTTTTGTTTTTAACGGCCAGTGAATAGCGGCGGTCAGAACATAGGACATGTCCAATTTTTCGCGGTGAAATCAATGGGACCATTTTTAACAGTGGTTTAGACAGCAGTGCGCCCATGTAACAACTGATAAAAACAGGTACAGTGGGGAGAAATAACATTTCAGGAGTTAAAATACTCCCCTCATCTAACACGCTGCAACACTGACTCCTCATTGGATGCAGCAGGACCTGCGCTCCCGCGATCACGTCAGGTCCTGCTGCATCCAGTGAGGAGCCAGTGTCCCCACCCGTGCAAGTGGATGAGGTATGTTTTTTTTGGGAGGGAAGTCAAAAGAAAATGCTGGGGGCCACATTATTAATGCTGGGGACCACTATGAGGGACATTAGCAATGCTGGGGGACAATTGTGGGAACATTATTAATGGAATGGGCCACTATGGGAAACATTATTAATGCTGGGGGTCATTATGGGGGACATTATTACTGCTGGGGGCCACTATCGGGGAAATTAATAATGCTGGGGGTCGCTATGGGGGACATTATTAATACTGGGGGCCACTATGGGGGACATTATTAATGCTGGGGGCCACAGTGGGGGACATTATTATTGCTGGGGCCACTATGGGGGACATTAATAATGCTGGGGGCCACTATGGGGGACATTATTAATGCTGGGGGCCACTATGGGGGACATTATTAATGCTGGGAGCCACTATAAGGGAGATTATTAATGTTGGGGGCTACTATGGGGGACATTATTAATGCTAGGGGCCACTATGAGGGAGATTATTAATGCTGGGGGCCAATATGGGGAACGTTATAAATGTTAGGGGCCATTATGGGAAACATTATTAATGCTAGGGGCCACTATGGAGGACATTACTACTGCTGGGGGCCAGTATGGGGAACATTATTAATGCTGGGGGCCAATATGCGCGGCATTTCTACTGGTGGGGGCCACTATGGGGAATATTATTAATGCTGGGGGCCACTATGGGGGCATGATTACTGCTGGAAGCCACTATGGGGGACATTATTATTGCTAGGGGCCACTATGGGGGATATTATTACTGCTAGGGGCCACTATGGGGGACATTATTATGGCTGGGCGCCACTATGGGGAACATCATTACTGCTGGGGGCCACTATGGGGAACATTATTAATGCTGGGGCCACTATGGCAGACATGATTACTTCTGGGGGCCACTATGGGGGACATTATTACTGCTGGGGGCCACTATGGGAGACATTATAACTGCTAGGGGCCACTATAGGGGAAATTATTACTGCTAGGGGCCACTATGGGGGACATTATTACTGCTGGGCGCCACTATGGGGAACATTATTACTGCTGGAGGCCACTATGGGGAACATTATTAATGCTGGGGGCCACTATGGCGGACATTATTACTTCTGGGGGACACTATGGGGGACATTATTACTGCTCTGAGCCACTATGGGGGACATTATTACTGCTGGGGCCACTATGGGGAACATTATTAATGCTGGGGGCCACTATGGCGGACATTATTACTTCTGGGGGACACTATGGGGGACATTATTACTGCTCTGAGCCACTATGGGGGACATTATTACTGCTGGGGCCACTATGGGGGACATTATTACTGCTGGGGCCACTATGGGGAACATTATTACTGCTGGAGGCCACTATGGGGAACATTATTAATGCTGGGGGCCACTATGGCGGACATTATTATTTCTGGGGGACACTATGGGGGACATTATTACTGCTGGGAGCCACTATGGGGGACATTATTACTGCTGGGGCCACTATGGGGGACATTATTACTGCTGGGAGCCACTATGGGGGACATTATTACTGCTTGGGGCACTATGGGGAACATTATTTTTGCTGGGGGCCACTATGGCAGACATTATTACTTCTGGGGGCCACTATGGGGGACATTATTACTGCTGGGGGCCACTATGGGGGACATTATGACTGTTGGGGGCCACTATGGCGGACATTATTACTACTGGGGGCCACTATGGGGGACATTACTACTGCTGGGGGCAACTATGGGGGCCATTATGATGTTGGGGGCCATTATGGGGGACATTATGTATGCTGGGGGCCATTATAGGGAACACTATTTATGCTGGTGGCCACTTAGGGAAACATTATTACTGCTGGGGGACATTATTTATGCTGAGGGCCAATATTGGGGCATTATTTACAATTGGGACCATTATGGAGGTTGGGATAAGCCAATTTAATGCATCCGTTTTTAACAGCCAGGTGGCGAGAAAATGGACGCACAAAGGGTTAGAAAATGGTCATAAAAAAGCTGACAGTGTGTCTGCTTTTAACAGACTACTTTTTTTTTTTTTTTACATTCGTGTGGATGTAGCCTTACATGGGACTGTATGATGGAGGAAGTTTGGCATGGAGTGATGTGTCTTACATGGGAGTGTGTGTTGCATGAGGCTGAAGGGAGGGAATGATGTTTTGTACATGGGGCTGTATGTTGGAATGGCTGGGGCATTCTAATTTCTGAGGGCACTACAGGGAGGATTATAACTATAGCGGGCACTGCAGGGGGGCATTATAAATACTGGGGACATTATCGGGGTCCTGATTGCTACAGGGGGCTCTATAGGAGCGCTTATACATCGACCTTATTACTACTGAGAGGTCTGTAGAGAGCTTTCTTACCACTGGGGGAACAGTAGGGGGGCATTATAAATACTGGAGGCACTCTTGGGGAGCATTATCACTGTTGGGGGCTCTGTAGGGGCATTTTAAATCCAGGGGACATTATAGGTGTTCTTATTACTACTGGGGGCTCTATAGGAATGACTTATAGATCCTCTTTATTTCTACTAAGAGCACTATGGGGTCCGTATTACTACTGATGGGTCTGTAGAGAGCTTTATTACTACTGGGGGAACGATAGGGGGGGCTTATTTCTACTGGGGGCTCTGTGAGGGCATTATTAATACTGGAGGGCTCTTCTACTAATCACTTCTGGGGGCACTGTAGGGGGCAGCATTATTTATGAGGACACTCTAGAAGGGAATTACTATTGCTGGGACTTTGAGTAGCACTATTACTATGGGGGGACTATCTGTATGGCACTATTATTTCTTCAGGATAGTATTTGGGGGTATTGGGGAGGACAGCAAGCAGCAGGAGAACACTGTTGGGACTCCAGGTTGGGAGATGATGATAGAAATGTGAGGAACCTAAGATGTCTGTGTGTCACACTCTGCAGAGACGAGGCGGCTGATAGAAGTTGTCCGGACTTAATGGAGCAGATGAAAGAAAACATCTACATCAGAGGAGACGTCACTTGAGAAGCCCTGGATGTGAGAGGTATGTGCTGCTGTAGAGTCCTGTATGTTTTGATAGTGTCTATGCAGCAAGTAAAGCAAGTAAAATATCTTTACTGCTAGTGGGGGCGGGGGGCTTCGACTGGGGCTATATGCATTGGGGCTTGGGCCCCGAATCTTTTGAGACCCTAACAACGCCCTTGCTGTCAGGAGTTTACCCAGGCAAAATTGTGTGTATGCCGGTGCTGGTAGGATTGTCATGCCAACCAGTCAAGTCCAGCTGATCGACCTATCATTGAGGCTATCAGGTTTCCCTCTCAGCACCAAATTCCAGAGCTAGGCATGGGATTCAGTCCCCTGGCTGTGTACTTCTGTGCTTTGTACCTATTAAAATAGACCCTGTTTAAATCTGTAGAACAAATCTACAACCTGCTTTTTGTCTGGTGTTTCAGATACACAAAGATATCCACTGGTCACAGTAGTTGAGAGAGAAGCAGACAGAGATATGGTTGGGTCCAAGTACAATAAGACTCTCTTCCAAACAGCTTGTGACCTGTTTATTTTATATAAACTATGTATTAAAAAAGTTCGATCGGCACTCAATATCTGTTCCAAGCTGCCAGCATTTTAATAAACAATAAAACAATAAAATTCAATCACATTCAATTGCCAATTTTCACACTAAAAACAATTATACGCTAAAAACAAAATGCACAAAAATCCAAACATGCGTGTGGTTAACCTAGTATGTGCTTGTATACACACCAGAGTCCTATATAGAACTAATATGAATGTCACTGCAAAATGATCAATCAAAAAAATCGCATCGGGATGGTATTATAGTTCATTCGATTTTGTTGCGATTATTTTACGGCGGTTATTTTGCAATTGATGTTTGCGATTTTTTTCAATATATATTTCTATCGATGCTCCCTGTTTCTGTATTAAGGGTGGACTTAAATCCTATATTGGAATTATACGATGGTTACTCGACAAAGTCACAACGGATTGTTCATAATCTTCATCCCATTAACACACGATTTGAGTATTATTAAATCCACAATTTTCGTAAAGGTTGTTGGAGGATTATCCCAACCTATGTTTTCAGGATGTCTGCGGATTTCAATTTTACCACTTTAAACTTTCGTATATATATGGTACTCACTGGTAGATGGGTTTCTCCGGGTGTTTATCCGTGCTGTGTGGCGTCCCACATGTATTTTCCAATGGTATATATCATATACCACTGATGAAGGAACAAGTGTAACAAAGCTCCGAAACGCGTCTGGTTACCATTGGAAAATACCTCATCATCTACAAGAAGATCAACTACAATATGCCGGCATAGATGTTTTCTTTTATCGAACTTTGAAGCGACTTTAAACCAACAAGAATTTTTCACTCAATAACGGTGGAGCAAACAGAGGAAATTCGATTGTGAAATGTCCAATTAAGCTACACACCTGCGGTGAACTCACGAGATATATCGGGATCTCAGAGGTAAGCGTACACCGGCTGTTTTACACGTGGGACGCCACACAGCACGGATAAACACCCGGAGAAACCCATCTACCAGTGAGTACCATATATATATACGAAAGTTTAAAGTGGTAAAATCGAAATCCGCAGACATCCTGAAAACATAGGTTGGGATAATCCTCGAACAACCTTACGAAAATTGTGGATTTAATAATACTCAAATCGTGTGTTAATAGGATGAACATTATGAACAATCCGTTGTGACTTTGTCGAGTAACCATTGTATAATTCCAATATAGGATTTAAGTCCACCCTTAATACAGAAACAGGGAGCATCGATAGAAATATATATTGAAAAAAATGGCAAACATCAATTGCAAAATAACCGCCGTAAAATAATTGCAACAAAATCGGATGAACTATAATACCATCCCGATGCAATTTTTTTGATTGATTTCCTTATTGATCATTTTGCAGTGACATTCATATTAGTTCTATATAGGACTCTGGTGTGTATACAAGCACATACTAGGTTAACCACACGCATGTTTGGGTTTTTGTGCATTTTGTTTTTAGCGTATAATTGTTTTTAGTGTTAAAAATTGGCAATTGAATGTGATTGAATTTTATTGTTTTATTGTTTATTAAAATGCTGGCAGCTTGGAACAGATATTGAGTGCCGATCAAACTTTTTTAATACACAATTTTCTCATGTGATTGGAGGTATCATATCGATCAGAGCACCTACCATTATCTCTGGGTTAGTTCTGCAACTCTTAAATATATCTATACTATATTTTATATAAACATTATACAAAAGTAGCCAATCATCATTATACACATAATACTGCAGCAAATCCTTGCCATTCACTATAAAATGGTTAATTCTACATGTCCATATATTAGTTAGGTGTGCAGATATTAGGTATGTGAACAAGATGGAAGTAAGTCCCATACATGGCTTATCTCCTGCTCATTAACCCTAATCATTAGATACTAGAACTGGCTGGAATTATCTGGCTTGTGAAGCCCGTGCCCGTGCTGTGGAGCACAAATTGCGGTCCGCAATTCACGGGCACCTTCCGTGGGGAAGGCGCATGGGGATCGCAGACGGAATGGGTCCGCGATCCCTCTGTTCCGCAAAAAGATAGAGCATGTTCTATCTTTTTGCAGTGCGGAGGTACGGAACGGAACCCCAGAAAGCACTTCGTAGTGTTACGTTCCGTGCTTCCGTTCCGCATCTCCGGATTTGCGGACCCTTTGAAATGAATGGGTCCGCATCCTTGATGCGGAATGAAAACGGAACGGTGCCCGTGTATTGCGGATCCGCAAATGTGGTCCGCAATACGGGAATGGAACACCAACGGTCGTGTGAACGAGCCCTTAGACTTAGTTTCACACTAGCACTAGACATGTTCAGCAGGGCCTGATAACCTGCTGGATTTAAAAGCGCTAGTGATAAATTAGCCTTAAAGGGAACCTGTCATCAACCTTATGCTGACCTCACTGACGGCAGCATAAAATAGTGACAGAAATGCTGATCTCAGCGGTGTGTCACTCATGAGCTAAAAGTAAGTGGTTGCTGAGAACCAGCATCATTATCATTGCAGCTCAGGCCTTGAAAAGAGTCAAATCTACCTGGGAAGAGTCATGGTTATTCAGAATCTCCTGCACTTTCACCCATCTGCTGATGATTGGCAGTTCTCTCCTAGAGAGAAAGGGAGAAAACTAGGTAGAAGCCTGTCAATCATCAGCAGGTGGGCAGGGAGAGCAGGAAGTCATGAATAACCAGGACTCTTCTCAGGTGGCCAAGACTCTTCTCCAGGCCCAGTCTGCAATGATTGTGATGTTGGTTCACGACAACCACTTACTTTTAACTTTTAAATGAAGTAGCATAAAGTTGATGACAGATTCCCTTTAATCTACTCTTTTGCAGGAGAGATTGTACCCACTTTCTGTTACAGATAGAATTAAAAAAAAATGTTTCTGACTTGAAATACTATCAAATACTGTACCTGAACTGTAGATCTGCTAATTAACCAGTTCACATTGACTATAAACGTCATGGTGGTCGGGGCTTATCTCTGAACGGAGAGCAGGGCACCCCATAAAGAAGGCAGGGATGGTTGCTGAGTGTCCCTGCCTTCTAGATCACATGATCTTTGGTCAGGCTCTCCCTGGTTGCTTTGATTGGCAGGGCCAGGCAGTGATTGAGGGACTGGCCACCGAAAAGAGCAGAACTTGGGTACAACAATAGCAATGGTGACACCCTCATTGCACCAAAGGCCTAATATGCATATTAAGAAAATTTGGGAACATGTATCCAAAGGGTGTTATTTTGGCAACTTCTAATGTATTGCCCAGAAATGTACAGCGTTAGATATATCTTGTGGTTTTAGGGACTTTTAGAGCACAGAGAATGTTGGAAACCTGCAGTTGAGGGGCCAGAGTGAAAGCATGAATGATCCTGATTAAGGACCAGGACGGCAGAAAAAAAAAGAATATTTTTAGGTTACTTTTGGCTAAATCCCCTAAAACGGCACGTAGTGCCATTTTAATGCACGTCAACGGGAAAAAAGCACTGGGGAGGAAGAAGGGGAGGGTTTTCCCTGATTGGCTCCCAGGCTGATAGACAGCTTGGATGAGCCAATCAATGCTGCAGCAGACAGGGAGGTGCCCTAGCAGAATGAGCAGAACACCATTATGTGCTGGGCTGTGAATGAGGTAAGGTGTTACAGTGTCTGCCAGGAAAATGAATTTAGGGAGTTAGGGAGAGTTAAAAAAACAATTATGGACAGTCAGAAATCAATCAAGCTTATTGCCAGGTAGAGTGAAGGGAAAGACTAGGATTCCAAAGAAGAATTGTGTGTGTTGTGTACAATAGAGAGACGCAGGGCAGCTAACAGACAGGTTAAATGTGAACATCAAAAGCAGCTACCTGTAAGCAAATACTTTCATTTGCCCCCCCCCCCCCATTTTCACAGAAATCCTTTTTTTGTGGGGTTCAATCACATACAGTTGTGTTCAAAATTATTCAACCCCCACTGAAATTGAGTGTTTTGGCCAGTTTGACATTGATTTTTATCATTTCAGTCATCTTGCTTACAATTAAATCAAAAAGGCACTTGTAAGGGCTCTTTCACACTTGCGTTCTTGTCTTCCGGCATAGAGTTCCGTCGTCGGGGCTCTATGCCGGAAGAATCCTGATCAGGATTATCCTAATGCATTCTGAATGGAGAGAAATCCGTTCAGGATGCATCAGGATGTCTTCAGTTCCGGAACGGAACGTTTTTTGGCCGGAGAAAATACCGCAGCATGCTGCGCTTTTTGCTCCGGCCAAAAATCCGGAACACTTGCCGCAAGGCCGGATCCGGAATTAATGCCCATTGAAAGGCATTGATCCGGATCCGGCCTTAAGCTAAACGTTGTTTCGGCGCATTGCTGGACCCGACATTTAGCTTTTTCTGAATGGTTACCATGGCTGCCGGGACGCTAAAGTCCTGGCAGCCATGGTAAAGTGTAGCGGGGAGCGGGGGAGCAGTGTACTTACCTCCCGTGCGGCTCCCCGGGCGCTCCAGAGTGACGTCAGGGCGCTTCAAGCGCATGGATCACGTCATCCATGCGCATGGGGCGCTCTGACGTCATTCTGGAGCGCCCCGGGAGCCGCACGGACTGTAAGTATACCGCTCCCCCGATCCCCGCTCCTACTATGGCAACCAGGACTTTAATAGCGTCCTGGGTGCAATAGTAACACTGAACGCATTTGGAAGACGGTTCCGTCTTCAAATGCTTTCAGTACACTTGCGTTTTTCCGGATCCGGCGTGTAATTCCGGCAAGTGGAGTACACGCCGGATCCGGACAACGCAAGTGTGAAAGAGGCCTAAGTCAGACAAATATAGCATAACATTTATAATGAAATAACCACAAATGTCTTTTCTGTGCTCACATCATTATCAGTTTTTTTCAACCCCCAAGTGACATTTAATCTTAGTACTTAGTACAACATCCTTTTCCAGTTATAACAGCTTTTAAACGTGAAGCATAGCTTGACACAAGTGTCTTGCAGCGATCTACGGGTATCTTCGCCCATTCTTCATGGGCAAAAGCCTCCAGTTCAGTCACATTCTTAGGCTTGCACGCTGCAACTGCTTTCTTTAAGTCCCACCAGAGGTTCTCAATCAGATTTAAGTCTGGTGACTGCGATGGCCACTTCAAAATTTTCCAGCCTTTAATCTGCAACCATGCTCTAGTGGACTTGGAGGTATGCTTGGGATCATTGTCCTGTTGAAAGGTCCAACGTCTCCCAAGCCTCAGGTTTGTGACAGACTGCATCACATTTTCATCCAATATCGTTCTGTGCTTCCGTTCCGCATCTCCGGATTTGCGGACCCTTTGAAATGAATGGGTCCGCATCCTTGATGCGGAATGAAAACGGAACGGTGCCCGTGTATTGCGGATCCGCAAATGTGGTCCGCAATACGGGAATGGAACACCAATGGTCGTGTGAACGAGCCCTTAGACTTAGTTTCACACTAGCACTAGACATGTCCAGCAGGGCCTGATAACCTGCTGGATTTAAAAGCGCTAGTGATAAATTAGCCTTAAAGGGAACCTGTCATCAACCTTATGCTGACCTCACTGAGGGCAGTATAAAGTAGTGACAGAAATGCTGATCTCAGCGGTGTGTCACTCATGAGCTAAAAGTAAGTGGTTGCTGAGAACCAGCATCATTATCATTGCAGCTCAGGCCTTGAAAAGAGTCAAATCTACCTGGGAAGAGTCATGGTTATTCAGAATCTCCTGCACTTTCACCCATCTGCTGACGATTGGCAGTTCTCTCCTAGAGAGAAAGGGAGAAAACTAGGTAGAAGCCTGTCAATCATCAGCAGGTGGGCAGGGAGAGCAGGAAGTCATGAATAACCAGGACTCTTCTCAGGTGGCCGTGACTCTTCTCCAGGCCCAGTCTGCAATGATTGTGATGTTGGTTCTCGACAACCACTTACTTTTAACTTTTAAATTAGGTAGCATAAAGTTGATGACAGGTTCCATTTAATCTACTCTTTTGCAGGAGAGATTGTACACACTTTTTGTTACAGATAGAATAAAAAAAAATGTTTCTGACTTGAAATACTATCAAATACCTGAACTGTAGATCTGCTAATTAACCAGTTCACATTGACTATAAATCAAAAAGGCACTTGTAAGTCAGACAAATATAACATAACATTTATAATGAAATAACCACAAATGTCTTTTCTGTGCTCACATCATTATCAGTTTTATTCAACCCCCAAGTGACATTCAATCTTAGTACTTAGTACAACATCCTTTTCCAGTTATAACAGCTTTTAAACGTGAAGCATAGCTTGACACAAGTGTCTTGCAGCGATCTACGGGTATCTTCGCCCATTCTTCATGGGCAAAAGCCTCCAGTTCAGTCACATTCTTAGGCTTGCACGCTGCAACTGCTTTCTTTAAGTCCCCCCAGAGGTTCTCAATCGGATTTAAGTCTGGTGACTGCGATGGCCACTTCAAAATTTTCCAGCCTTTAATCTGCAACTATGCTCTAGTGGACTTGGAGGTATGCTTGGGATCATTGTCCTGTTGAAAGGTCCAACGTCTCCCAAGCCTCAGGTTTGTGACGGACTGCATCACATTTTCATCCAATACCGCATCAGTATATCCGTTCCGTTGCCCCACAAAAAAAATAGTGCAAGTGCTATTTTTTTCTAGTTTGTGGATAAGGATAGGCATTATTACAATGGATCTTAAAAAAAAACAGATGCCATACGGAACTTCATCCGTTTTTTTTGCGGACCGCAAAACACATACGGTCGTGTGCATGTAGCCTTATTTAGTAACTATTTAATTTTTTCTCAAAATAGGGCGTATAATATAAAAATAGTCCACACCCATGGTATTCAGCATTTAAGCCTGCTAGTTACAACTGATGTTCACGCATGAGTAAGGGGGCGTGACCCCCGAAACGTTGCGCATTAACTAGAGTGGTACAGCTCAGCGTCCTCTGAACAAAAAGTGCCTGTGAGCCATATATGTCTTTTATCAAGAAGAATAAAGCTACAAATATATTGAAGATACTTCTGAAGCGTGAGCAACTTTTTCCTCATACGCTTGATCATAATACCAATGAATAGTGGCTGAATTGTATGTGTGAAACTGCAAGTATAGAGTCAAAGTGAGACTAGTTTGACAGCCTATTATTTGCACACAGGGGAGTGCTTTGATTGAATATAAGTTCCAAACGAAAGACCCAGAGCCAGAATGTGGATAGTAGCATCACCAACTATTTGGTCACCACAGTTGTCCCTGCTGGCTTCGAAAGGCACAACATTATAGTCGAGGAGAAAGAGGATGAGATAGTGGATTTGAAGGCTCACTCCTTCTCTCATTCGCCGCTGGATAATATGGAGGTGACTTCATAATTAGAGATGAGTGAATCGAATCCCACGTAGTTGAATTCGATCCGAATTTCAGGATAAATTGGATTCGCCTAGAAACCGAATTTCCTCATGTTTCATGTCAATGAATCGATTTAACCTGAAATTGTCTAAAAACATTTTTTTTATTAAAAACAGTGTGAAATTACACTCAGATGCCGCGATCATGTATGAACGCGGCATCTGAGGGGTACAATGACCGGGGGGGTGGGCGCTATCTCCGCTCCCTGTCATTGTACCCGCTACTTATAAAAAAATACACTTCATGACGAAGTAATTCGACACAAAGCTAAAATTTTTGTGAAATTTGGCGAATCAGCCGAATCGAATATCTAAGAAATTCGCTCATCTCTATTCATAATCTCACACTGTGCCGTGGAGCCAGAGGTCACAGTGTTCTTCCTGCTCCTCCCCCTTGTAGCCCCAAAGAAGACTTTCAGTGGAGTCCTCCCAGTCTTCACTGCCCCTTCCTAGATGGGCGCCTTACTATTTCCTATGAAGCGGCAAGAAAGCCTCACCATGCCCTACGGCAGATAGTCAAGAGAGTCTCCCTGTTGATGACTTGTGTGAGAGCAGTCAACGTTTGTATAGCTCTAAGGAGGAGGTAAAGAAGGAGGCTGCAGACCACAGGCATAGCCGTGTTGGTGTTGGTAGTAGTTGGCTCCATAGCCACACTATTGGGGGCAGCGACAGTGGCAGTTGGAGAAGAGCAGAGGGGTGAAGCCAAAGAACCCACCATGATAACCCACAATCTTATATCAGCGAAAGGGAAGGTGAGGACTCCGATGATGATTGTATTCTGGACCGGACCTGGAAGCCGGATCAGGGTGCTGAAGAGGAGCCAACATCAGAGGAAGAGGGTGATGGCGGCAGCAATAAAGAGCAGAGGCCAAATACCTCCCAAAGAACAGTGATGGCCACTTTTGCTTCAGGTTCTGGTGACACCGCTGACTCTGTGTGTGGCCCAAAATGTGCCATAGCTAAGCCAAGCTCTGCTGCCTTTACCTCTGCTATGTGAGTATCTCCCGTCTGGCATTTTTTCTCCATGCTGCCCAAAGACAAAAGCATTGCTTTGTGCAAGCAGTGCAGGAACAAAATAAAATGTAAGCAGGCAAAGACAAACGTAGGCTCCACAGCTCTATTGAACCACAGCGGCATGACCCTATCCTCTGGGCAAACAGAGGTGGGGGCAAGACACCGCAGCAGGAGTTCTCTCCTTCTCCCAGTCCCCTTTGCACCAGCCAGGTCACATCCACGAGTAGTATGATGTCTTTCACATCATCATCATCCCTTTCCTGTTCTCCCGCTTAGACTCCTCCTCCAATACTCCATTGATAATGGAATACATGGCCAGTAAACAACTCTATGCGCCCAGCAATCTGATGGTGCACAAGCTTAGTTCCCACCTGGCCAATTGGTGCCGGTCCATTTAGTAGAGTCTGCTGCCTTTATGGAGCTAATGGTGTGCGTTTAGCCTTGGTGAAAAATTCATAGCCGGCATTATTTCCCAAAAAGCCATACAGTACCTGCCTTGTACTCGCACGTGGCAGACAACATGGTCTGCTCCCTGTGATTCTTGCTGTGCGGCAAGGTTCATGGCACAGTGGACACCTGGAGCAGCTCTTACGGGCAGGGAGAGTACATGTCTTGCACAGCCCACTGGGTCAATGTTTTTTCCGGCAGTGGTGAGGCAGCACTCTGGCAATGAGGCAAGGTCCTTTTGCAACCCCCCTCCCCCACAATTGTGTCCACCTGGCTACCACGTAGCCGCTTATCCGCCTCCTCCTCCATGGACACGTTCCCATCCCCAACAAAAGCTGGGCACAGGGTCACTCACACTAACCACACCGGCTATCAGTTGCTCAAGTACATCAAGCAGCAAGCATCCCGCTGGCTGCCACCTCACCACCTCCAACTGAGCAATGTGGTCAGCGACAATGGGCGCAACATTTTGGCCGCCCTAATCCAGGGCCTCAGGCAGTAGAAAAGCTACATGCTCCAGGGCAGATTGTAGCTTTTCTACTGCCTGAGCTGAAAAATTAAATGGCGCCCCCTTCCTATTAAAAATCAAAGGTAGGAAAGAGAAATAGCCAACTGTTTCTAGATCGCAATGCTGTTATCCCACAAAGACCAATAGTAATAAACTGCTCGCACACATAAATATATACCAGCACACTTTTGTACGGGTCTTCCCCCCCCAACTTAATGGACACACTCCTACACTCACTTACTATTTACAGGGACGCACTCATACACACACTCACCACATACATAAATGCAATCGTACACGCACTTATCACATACAGGGACACACTCATACACACACTCACCATATACATGAATGCACTCATACACGCGCTCATCACAAACATGGACGCACTCCTACACGCACTCACCACATACAAGGAGGCACTCATACACACTCACCACATGGACGCACTTATACATGTGTTCACTATATATATATATATATATATATACACACACACACACACACACATTCACATAGTTATACACCTATTTATACACATACCCTTACCTGTATTATTTGTTACGTACCTTTCCTGTAGACAAATGATGTCTAGTAATCATAGGCAGCCTGGAGAAGTAGGTGCCATCTCCCACCTGTGCCAACCAGGGACAGCAGTAGAGGGGTTAATCAGTAACCTACTATGGAGAGTCAGAGAACAGAACACATGGGGAGGGAGAGAGGGTGATAGAGCTCTCTATGCAGGAGCAGCCAGCCTGGCAGTAGATGTCATAGTAAGCTGCAAGTCAATAGTAAACAAAAAGCAGTACTGACAAGGGCTGTGCCAGTACTGCGGATCCCAGCGTGAGAGCGGCCATAGGAGGAGGTGGGAGGAGGAGGAGGAGGAGACGGCATGGAGGAGGTGCACTGTATCCTCCTCACTGAACAAGGACCTTCAGTGGGAGGAGCTCCAGTGCTGCTGCTGTAAGTGGCATCTTCTTCTATAAAGTGCAGCAGCTGTGAGTAGGGGCAGCCTGTAGATCTAATGAAAGCATTCAGTACTGCTTCAGGGCCCCTTCTGAGCTCATCCCCGAAGCAATCGCTTCCCTGATAGTTACCTGCATGAATTAGCATCGGCCACAGGCTGTGCCGATGCCGCCCCTTCAAAGACAGCACAAGACGCCGCCTGAGGCGAGATTCTCATCTCGCTTCATGGCAAAAGTGGGCCTGACATGCTCCCTACATGGTGCACGTCATCAACCTACTGGTGCAGTGCTTTCTAAAAAAGTACACTTGCTTGTGTAAGGTTCTGCCAAAGTTGAATAGATTGTCCAAGCACTTCAGCCACTCTTACGTGGCCAGGAACACTCTTCTGGCCCTGCAGTGACAGAACAGCCTGCCACCACACCGCTTAATCTGCGACGTGCCAATTTACTGGAATTCAAAATCGCACATACTCGAGCTTTTGTAAGAGCAGTGAAAAGCCGTGAATGATTTTGTCATGCACCAGACAGCATCAGTAGCAGGGAGCATGTGTTGCTTCGAGGTCAGACAGTGGAAGCTCATATGAGATGCCTGTTGGGTGCTGAAGCCCTTCGAAGAGACCACAGAGTTGTCAGTAGAGACAAATGTGGCATGAACAACATCATTCCTCTCATATTTATCTTAGAAAAGACGCTTATGCAGTAGGGGACCACGGTGGAACAACAGCAGCTGACACATCTTGCTGTCCTCCCTGTGGCTGTTGGAGAGACACAAAGGGAATCTACTATGGTGAGGGAGGATAAGTAGGATGAGGAGCTGCCACCGCAAGAGGAGAAGGAGGAGTCGGGATGGAGGAGCAAGAGGATGATGATGAGGATGGCACCGGCCAAGACAGCTATTCATCTCAGTGAGGGGCAGAGCTGAAGTGGCTCCTCGGGCACGCTGGCCAGAATGGCTACCTGTATGCTCACTTGATTATGCAGTGACATTGCTGACAACAAGCAGTCTGATAATTACTGGATAGCCATGCTTTTAGACCCTTGCTACCAAGGCAAAATGGGTGAATGTTTTCCTCTGGCAGAAAGGGAGGACACATTACGTTATTACCAGGAAACAATGTGTACTAAGCTTGCCCCAGCTTACGGCGAGCAGTCGCCTCCCGCCAGCGTGTCTGAAAGGGAGGTGCCTCTCTGTCCATTGCAGAGTCACCCCCGCCCCCAGCCACTACAGGCAGCAGAAGCCACAGCAGCAGTGGCAGCAGCTATTTCAGTCTGCTCAACATGACCCCATGGATTTCTTGGCAGGCAGACAGGAACAGAGGCCCGAACCTGCACAGCACGCTCCCTATCTTCTTTCTTGCTCAGCCTCCAGTGTCATCTCAGAGAGGGTTTTCAGTGCCGCGGGGGGCCTGGTGACACCCAAACAGACCAAGTTGTCTTCCGCCAGTGTCCAAAATACCACTTTTGTTAAAATCAACCATGCATGGATTTAGGAGGATTTTCCCACTCCTCTGGCTGATTCCGATGAATAGACCTCGCCTTGATGGCGGTTCCCCATCTTGCCACTGTTGCTGTCTGTCTGCCTAACTACCATCACATACTGTACGGCTGCTGCTGCCTGCATCATGCCACTTATGCCACTTTCCAACCATCACATTCTGTTCGCCACTTCCATCATGCTACCACCGCCATCATGCCACTGCCTACCATCATCTTCCATAAGGCTGCTACTGCCTCCATCATGCTGCTGCTTTTCTGCCAACATGTACCAAATGGCTGCTTCTGCTTCTCGCTGCTAATCCCCTACTGCCACCACTATTAACGCAAAGCAGCTGTCATCACTACTACTATTACTACCACTACTACCCATAAACAGTCTTGTATGTTCCATGCTATACTGCTCCTGCTGCTGCCACTATTGCTGTTGCATGCCACTATACCTGAACCGTACCCTTTCCACATCCACACCGCACTGCTGATGCTCCCAATTAAAAGGGATCATTTTTTTAGGCTAGTTCACGAGACACTTATTCTTCTGACAACCAACACTTGTGTGTGTCATACGGGCAGGAATTCCGAATCCTCCAAGCCTTTTTTTTGGACCCAAAACGAATCTTGACTATTTAGCTCATCTCTAGTCCTGAATTCCTGCTATGTTACATTACCCCAGTAGTTTTTTTTTTAATGGAGACTTCCACAAAGATACCAGCTCTATCCACTACACAATGGGCCAATGTACAGTTCTGTAGTTCTGGTGCCAGTTTCTGGTGCTGGAGTTACAAGGTAACAGCTGATTATCTGAAATGTGGGGTGTTGGACCTCCTGCAGGTATGATGTTGAAGGCCTATCCCAAAGTCTGTATTACACCTGCCTTTAGGGATCATCTTGTGTAATACTGCCGTCGATTGCCCGATGAATGAGCAAATGTTCATTCATCAGGCAATCCAAATCTATTGACATGTTAAAAAATTATTGTTTGCAGCCAGCCCATCGTGGTGTCTAATCGCAATCTGCTGCCGGCAAACCATTGTACAGCATGGGAACGAGGGATGGCATAGCGATCGCTCCTCTCTGAGCTGTGGAGAAAATTGCTGCATGTAATAGCAGTGGTCTACTCCGCTAGCGAACAAGCGATTGCTGGGAACGCTTCCCTCTTGACAATCGTCTGCCACATCAGCCTTAGGACTTATGCCCACGAACGTAGGGGCTCCGTGCCCATGCTGCGGACAGCAAATTGCCGTGGGGCAGCCGCATGCGGATCGTGGACCCATTCACTTGAAAGGGGTCTGCGATCCGCATCCGACGGTCCGCACTACTGCATGCACTACTTTTTTGCGGTGTGGAGGCATGGCCAGAAACACCACAGAAGCACTCTGTGTTGCTTCCGTGGGGTTCCGATCTGTGCTTCCACACCGCATCTCCGGATTTCCCGACCCATTCAAGTGAATGGGTCCGCATCTGTGATGCGGAATGCACGCGGCTGGTGACCCGTGTATTGTGTAACCGCCGTATGCGGTTCGCAGCACTGGCACAAAGCCCTTACATTCGTGGGCATGAGCTCTTAGGGATTCACCATCAATATAAAAATAATGGACAACCCCTTTAAGGTTGTTTTTCTTTTTACAATATATTAACCCCTTCCCGACCAGCGCCGTAATAATACGGCGCAGCAGGACGTGACTTGCCGCCCAGCTCTGTACTATTATGGCCCGCTGATCAAAAAAAGAAAAAGAAAAACCACACATATTAGGTATTGCCACGTCCGTAACGACCGACTCTATAAATATATCACATGATCCACCCTGTCCGATAAACACCATGAAAAATTGTAAATAAAAACTGTGTAAAAAAAAGCCATTTTTGTCATCTTGCATCACAAAAAGTGCAACACCAAGCGATCAAAAAGGCGTATGTCCCACAAAATGATACCAATAAAGCTGTCACCTCATCCTGCAAAAAATGAGCCACTACATAAGAAAATCGCAAAAAAACTCTCAGAACATGAGACACTAAAACATCATATTTTTTGGTTTCAGATATGCTATTATTGTGTTAAAGTGAAATAAATAAAAAAAATTATACATAGTAGGTATCGCCACATCCGTAACAAACAGTTCTATAAAAATATCACATGACCTAACCCCTCAGGTGAACACCGTAAAAAATTTAAACAGTGCCAAAAAAGACATTTTTTGTCACCTTACATCTAGAGTTGAGCGAACACCTGGATGTTCGGGTTCGAGAAGTTCGGCCGAACTTCCCGGAAATGTTCGGGTTCGGGATCTGAACTCAAACCGAACTTCGTCCCGAACCCGAACCCCATTGAAGTCAATGGGGACCCGAACTTTTGGGCTGTAAAACAGCCCAGGAAAGAGCTAGAGGGCTGCAAAAGGCAGAAACATGTAGGTAAATCCCCTGCAAACAAATGTGGATAGGGAAATGAATTAAAATAAAAAAAATAATAATAAAAATGACCCAATATCAATTGGACAGAGGTCCCATAGCAGAGAATCTGGCTTCACATCAGCAGAGAATCAGTCTCTTCATGCCATAGCAAAGAATCTGGCTTCATGTCAGCAGAGAATCAGTCTCTTCATGCCATAGCAGAGAATCTGGCTTCATGTCACCCACCACTGGAAGAGGCCACTGTCGCATATTTAGGCCCCGGCACCCAGACAGAGGAGAGCGGTCCCATAACAGAGAATCTGGCTTCATGTCAGCACAGAATAAGTCTTCATGTCATAGCCTAGAATCAGGCTTCACGTCACCCACCACTGGAACAGGCCACTGTCACACATTTAGGCCCAGGCACCCAGGCAGAGGAGAGAGGTCCCGTAACAGAGAATCTGGCCTTATGTAAGCACAGAATCTGTCTTCATGTCATAGCAGAGAATCAGGCTTCACGTCACCCACCACTGGAACAGGCCACTGTCACACATTTAGGCCCAGGCACCCAGGCAGAGGAGAGAGGTCCCGTAACAGAGAATCTGGCCTTATGTCAGCGCAGAATCTGTCTTCATGTCATAGCAGAGAATCAGGCTTCACGTCACCCACCACTAGAACAGGCCACTGTCACATATTTAGGCCCAGGCACCCAGGCAGAGGAGAGAGGTCGCGTAACAGAGAATCTGGCTTCATGTCAGCACAGAATAAGTCTTCATGTCATAGCAGAGAATCAGGCTTCACGTCACCCACCACTGGAACAGGCCACTGTCACACATTTAGGCCCAGGCACCCAGGCAGAGGAGAGATGTCCCGTAACAGAGAATCTGGCCTTATGTCAGCGCAGAATCTGTCTTCATGTCATAGCAGAGAATCAGGCTTCACGTCACCCACCACTGGAACAGGCCACTGTCACACATTTAGGCCCAGGCACCCAGGCAGAGGAGAGAGGTCCCGTAACAGAGAATCTGGCCTTATGTCAGCACAGAATCTGTCTTCATGTCATAGCAGAGAATCAGGCTTCACGTCACCCACCACTGGAACAGGCCACTGTCACACATTTAGGCCCAGGCACCCAGGCAGAGGAGAGAGGTCCCGTAACAGAGAATCTGGCCTTATGTCAGCACAGAATCTGTCTTCATGTCATAGCAGAGAATCAGGCTTCACGTCACCCACCACTGGAACAGGCCACTGTCACACATTTAGGCCCAGGCACCCAGGCAGAGGAGAGAAGTCCTGTAACAGAGAATCTGGCCTTATGTCAGCGCAGAATCTGTCTTCATGTCATAGCAGAGAATCAGGCTTCACGTCACCCACCACTGGAACAGGCCACTGTCACACATTTAGGCCCAGGCACCCAGGCAGAGGAGAGAGGTCCCGTAACAGAGAATCTGGCCTTATGTCAGCGCAGAATCAGTCTTCATGTCATAGCAGAGAATCAGGCTTCACGTCACCCACCACTGGAACAGGCCACTGTCACACATTTAGGCCCAGGCACCCAGGCAGAGGAGAGAGGTCCCGTAACAGAGAATCTGGCCTTATGTCAGCGCAGAATCTGTCTTCATGTCATAGCAGAGAATCAGGCTTCACGTCACCCACCACTGGAACAGGCCACTGTCACATATTTAGGCCCAGGCACCCAGGCAGAGGAAAGAGGTCGCGTAACAGAGAATCTGGCTTCATGTCAGCACAGAATAAGTCTTCATGTCATAGCAGAGAATCAGGCTTCACGTCACCCACCACTGGAACAGGCCACTGTCACACATTTAGGCCCCGGCACCCAGACAGAGGAGAGGTTCATTCAACTTTGGGTTGCCCCGCAATATAATGGTAAAATGAAATTAAAAATAGTATTGAATGAGGAAGTGCCCTGGAGTAGAATAATATATTGTTAAGGGGAGGTAGTTAATATTTAATCTGCACAAGGGATGGACAGGTCCTGTGGGATCCATGCCTGGTTCATTTTTATGAACGTCAGCTTGTCCACATTGGCTGTAGACAGGCGGCTGCGTTAGTCTGTAATGACGCCCCCTGCCGTGCTGAATACACGTTCAGACAAAACGCTGGCCGCCGGGCAGGCCAGCACCTCCAAGGCATAAAAGGCTAGCTCTGGCCACGTGGACAATTTGGAGACCCAGAAATTGAATGGGGCCGAACCATCAGTCAGTACGTGGAGGGGTGTGCACAGGTACTGTTCCACCATGTTAGTGAAATGTTGCCTCCTGCGAACACGTTCCGTATCAGGTGGTGGTGCAGTTAGCTGTGGCGTGTTGACAAAACTTTTCCACATCTCTGCCATGCTAACCCTGCTCTCAGAGGAGCTGGCCGTGACACAGCTGCGTTGGCGACCTCTTGCTCCTCCTCTGCCTTCGCCTTGGGCTTCCACTGGTTCCCCTGTGACATTTGGGAATGCTCTCAGTAGCGCGTCTACCAACGTGCGCTTGTACTCGCGCATCTTCCTATCACGCTCCAGTGTAGGAAGTAAGGTGGGCACATTGTCTTTGTACCGGGGATCCAGCAGGGTGGCAACCCAGTAGTCCGCACACGTTAAAATGTGGGCAACTCCGCTGTCGTTGCGCAGGCACTGCAGCATGTAGTCGCTCATGTGTGCCAGGCTGCCCAGAGGTAAGGACAAGCTGTCCTCTGTGGGAGGCGTATCGTCATCATCCTGAGTTTCCCCCCAGCCACGCACCAGTGATGGGCCCGAGCTGCTTTGGGTGCCACCCCGCTGTGAACATGCTTCATCCTCATCCTCCTCCACCTCCTCCTCATCCTCGTCCTCCTCGTCCTCCAGTAGTGGGCCCTGTCTGGCCACATTTGTACCTGGCCTCTGGTGTAGCACAAAACCTCCCTCTGAGTCACTTCGAAGAGACTGGCATGAAAGTGCTAAAAATGACCCCTCTTCCTCCTGGGCCACCTCTTCTTCCATCATCGCCCTAAGTGTTTTCTCAAGGAGACATAGAAGTGGTATTGTAACGCTGATAACGGCGTCATCGCCACTGGCCATGTTGGTGGAGTACTCGAAACAACGCAACAGGGCACACAGGTCTCGCATGGAGGCCCAGTCATTGGTGGTGAAGTGTGTCTGATCCGCAGTGCGACTGACCCGTGCGTGCAGCAGCTGAAACTCCACTATGGCCTGCTGCTGCTCACACAGTCTGTCCAGCATATGCAAGGTGGAGTTCCACCTGGTGGGCACGTCGCATATGAGGCGGTGAGCGGGAAGGCTGAAGTTACTCTGTAGCGCAGACAGGCGAGCAGCGGCAGGGTGTGAACGCCGGGAGCGCGAACAGACGGCCCGCACTTTATGCAGCAGCTCTGACATGTCGGGGTAGTTGCGAATGAACTTCTGCACCACCAAATTCAGCACATGCGCCAGGCAAGGGATGTGCGTCAAACCGGCTAGTCCCAGAGCTGCAACGAGATTTCGCCCATTATCGCACACCACCAGGCCGGGCTTGAGGCTCACCGGCAGCAACCACTCGTCGGTCTGTTGTTCTATACCCCGCCACAACTCCTGTGCGGTGTGGGGCCTGTCCCCCAAACATATGAGTTTCAGAATGGCCTGCTGACGTTTACCCCGGGCTGTGCTGAAGTTGGTGGTGAAGGTGTGTGGCTGACTGGATGAGCAGGTGGAAGAAGAGGAGGAGGAAGCTGAGTAGGAGGAGGAGGAGACAGGAGGCAAAGAATGTTGCCCTGCGATCCTTGGCGGCGGAAGGACGTGCGCCAAACAGCTCTCCGCCTGGGGCCCAGCCGCCACTACATTTACCCAGTGTGCAGTTAGGAAGATATAGCGTCCCTGGCCGTGCTTACTGGTCCACGTATCTGTGGTTAGGTGGACCTTGCCACAGATGGCGTTGCGCAGTGCACACTTGATTTTATCGGACACTTGTTTGTGCAGGGAAGGCACGGCTCTCTTGGAGAAGTAGTGGCGGGTGCGAACAACATACTGTGGGACAGCAAGTGACATGAGCTGTTTGAAGCTGTGTGTGTCCACCAGCCAAAATGACAGCATTTCATAGGCCAGTAGTTTAGAAATGCTGGCATTCAGGGCCAGGGATCGAGGGTGGCTAGGTGGGAATTTACGCTTTCTCTCAAATGTTTGTGAGATGGAGAGCTAAACGCTGCCGTATGACATGGTTGAGATGCTTGGTGACGCAGGTGGTGGTGTTACATCCCATGTTTGCTGGGCGGCAGGTGCCAACGTTCCTCCAGAGGCAGAGGAAGAGGCCGAGGCGGCGGCAGCAGCAGCAGAAGAGGCCGAGGCGGCGGCAGCAGCAGAAGAGGCCGAGGCGGCAGCAGCAGAAGAGGTAGCAGGGGGAGCCTGAGTGACTTCCTTGTTTTTAAGGTGTTTACTCCACTGCAGTTCATGCTTTGCATGCAGGTGCCTGGTCATGCAGGTCTTGCTAAGGTTCAGAACGTTAATGCCTCGCTTCAGGCTCTGATGGCACAGCGTGCAAACCACTCGGGTCTTGTCGTCAGCACATTGTTTGAAGAAGTGCCATGCCAGGGAACTCCTTGAAGCTGCCTTTGGGGTGCTCGGTCCCAGATGGCGGCGGTCAGTAGCAGGCGGAGTCTCTTGGCGGCGGGTGTTCTGATTTTGCCCACTGCTCCCTCTTTTGCTACGCTGTTGGCTCGGTCTCACCACTGCCTCTTCCTCCGAACTCTGAAAGTCAGTGGCACGACCTTTATTCCATGTGGGGTCTAGGACCTCATCGTCCCCTGCATCGTCTTCCACCCAGTCTTGATCCCTGACCTCCTGTTCAGTCTGCACACTGCAGAAAGACGCAGCAGTTGGCACCTGTGTTTCGTCATCATCAGAGACGTGCTGAGGTGGTATTCCCATGTCCTCATCATCAGGAAAAATAAGTGGTTGTGCGTTAGTGCATTCTATCTCTTCCACCCCTGGGGAAGGGCTAGGTGGATGCCCTTGGGAAAGCCTGGCAGCAGAGTCTTCAAACAGCATAAGAGACTGCTGCATAACTTGAGGCTCAGACAGTTTCCCTGATATGCATGGGGGTGATGTGACAGACCGATGGGCTTGGTTTTCATGCGCCATCTGTGCGCTTTCTGCAGAAGACTGGGTGGGAGATAATGTGACCGTGCTGGATCCACTGTCGGCCACCCAATTGACTAATGCCTGTACCTGCTCAGGCCTTACCATTCTTAGAACGGCATTGAGCCCCACCAAACATCGCTGTAAATTCTGCTGGCTACTGGGACCTGAGGTAGTTGGTTTACTAGGACGTGTGGCTGTGGCAGAACGGCCACGTCCTCTCCCAGCACCAGAGGGTCCACTAACACCACCACGACCATGTCCACGTCCGCGTCCCTTATTAGATGTTTTCCTCATTGTTCCCGTTCACCACAATTTTGAGAATGGCAAATTTGGGAATAGTTTTTCAACCCAGAACAAAAAATGTGCTTTTACGGTCACTACAAATAACTTGACCAGATAAAACAGTACAGATTTGGTTGAATAGAAATGTCAGGCCTGTTTTTTTTTTGCGCTATGTGACAGGTATAGGTTTAATCACAGAATCAGACTTCTATCTGCACGGTAGCGTGTGTCTTAGGTTTTTCTGAATGACACTATCAGCACCTTCAATGTAAGATACCTTTTTTGGGATAGATTTCAAGTAGGCCTCAAATACCAGAAACTAGTTATTTTGAGAATGGCAAATTTGGGAATAGTTTTTCAACCCAGAACAAAAAGTCTGCTTTGACGGTCACTACAAATAACTTGACCAGCTAAAACAGTACAGATTTGGTTGAATAGAAATCTCAGGCCTGTTTTTTTTTGCGCTGTGTGACAGGTATAGGTTTAATCACAGAATCAGACTTCTATCTGCACGGTAGCGTGTGTCTTAGGTTTTTCAGAATGACACTATCAGCACCTTCAATGTAAGATATCCTTTTTGGGATAGATTTCAAGTAGGCCTCAAATACCAGAAACTAGTTATTTTGAGAATGGCAAATTTGAGAATAGTTTTTCAACCCAGAACAAAAAGTCTGCTTTTACGGTCACTACAAATAACTTGACCAGCTAAAACAGTACAGATTTGGTTGAATAGAAATGTCAGGCCTGTTTTTTTTTTGCGCTATGTGACAGGTATAGGTTTAATCACAGAATCAGACTTCTATCTGCATGGTAGCGTGTGTCTTAGGTTTTTCTGAATGACACTATCAGCACCTTCAATGTAAGATATCCTTTTTGGGATAGATTTCAAGTAGGCCTCATATACCAGAAACTAGTTATTTTGAGAATGGCAAATTTGGGAATAGTTTTTCAACCCAGAACAAAAAGTGTGCTTTTACGGTCACTACAAATAACTTGACCAGCTAAAACACTACAGATTTGGTTGAATAGAAATGTCAGGTCTATTTTTTAGGCGCTGGGTGACAGGCTCAACTTGCCCCTGATGTAGTATATGGCCAAAAAATAACCACACTGTTGATGGTTAAATGCACTTGGGTGACACAGGCTCAGCCTGCACCAGATGTAGTATATGGCCAAAAAATAATCAGACTGTTGATGGTTAAATGCACTTCGGTGACACAGGCTCAGCCTGCAGCTGATGTAGTATATGGCCAAAAAATAACCAGACTGTTGATGGTTAAATGCACTTCGGTGACACAGGCTCAGCCTGCAGCTGATGTAGGATATAGCACAAAATAACCACACTATTGATGGTTAAATACACTTGGTGATAGCTTGTGCTGGCGCACCACAAGTCACAAAATGGCCACCGATCACCCCAGAAAAAAAGTGATCTAAAAACGCTCTGGGCAGCCTCAAAAAAGTGAGCAAGTCAATATTAGCACTTCAATGATCCACAGCTGCAGATCGATCACAGAATGAAGTCTTTTGGAGGAGTTAATCTGCCTAATCTAGCCCTAACGTCGCAGCTGCAACCTCTCCCTATGCTTGAATCAGCAGAGTGACGTGCAGCGCAACGTGACCCAAGCTTATATAGAGGCTGGGTCACATGCTGCACTGGCCAATCACAGCCATGCCAATAGTAGGCAAGGCTGTGATGGCCTCTTGGGGCAAGTAGTATGACGCTTGTTGATTGGCTGCTTTGCAGCCTTTCAAAAAGCGCCAAGAAAGCGCCGAACACCGTACCCGAACCCAGACTTTTACGAAAATGTTCGGGTTCGGGTCCGTGTCACGGACATCCCAAAATTCGGTACGAACCCCAACTATACAGTTCGGGTTCGCTCATCCCTACTTACATCACAAAAATTGCAAATAGTACAAATCAAACCGTCACCTCATTCCGCAAAAAATTAGATCGTACCTAAGACAATCGGTCAAAAAATAAACAAGTTATCACTCTCAGATAATGGAGACACTAAAATAGGATTTTTTTTTGCTTCAAAACTGCTATTATTGTGCTAAAGTAAAATAAATAAATAAAAGTAGACATATTAGGTATTGTGGAGTCCATACCAACCTGCTATATAAAAATACCACATGACCTAACCCCTCAGATGAACACCGTAAAAAAAAAAAAAAAACAGTGCCAAAAAAGAAAATTTTTTGTCACCTTACATCAAAAAATTTTTTAACACCAAGCAATCAAAAAGGCGTATGCCCCCAAATAGTAAAAATCAAACCATCACCTCATTCCGCAAAAAATTTGATCCTAACTAAGACAATCGGTCAAAAAATAAAAAAGCTATTGCTCTCAGACTATGGAGACACTAAAACATCATTTTTTGGGTTTCAGAAATGCTATTATTGTGTAAAACTTAAATAAATAGGAAAAAGTATACATATTAGGTATTGCAACGTCCGTAATGATCTGCTCTATAAAAATATCACATGACCTAACCCCTTAGTTGAACGCGGAAAAAAACGGTGCCAGAATTAAAAAAAATTTTGTCACCTTACCCGATAAAGTGTAATAATAGATGATCAAAAAATCATATGTACCCAAAAATGGTAACAATAAAAACATCAACTCTTCAGGCAAAAAACGAGCCCCTTCACAGGATCATAAGGTGTTCATAAAAAGGAGACACAAACATATATTTTTTTTTTAAATGCTTTATTATGTAAAACTGAAACAAACAAACAAAGAAAGTAGACATATTTGATATACACTCACCTAAAGAATTATTAGGAACACCTGTTCTATTTCTCATTAATGCAATTATCTAGTCAACCAATCACATGGCAGTTGCTTCAATGCATTTAGGGGTGTGGTCCTGGTCAAGACAATCTCCTGAACTCCAAACTGAATGTCAGAATGGGAAAGAAAGGTGATTTAAGCAATTTTGAGCGTGGCATGGTTGTTGGTGCCAGACGGGCCGGTCTGAGTATTTCACAATCTGCTCAGTTACTGGGATTTTCACGCACAACCATTTCTAGGGTTTACAAAGAATGGTGTGAAAAGGGAAAAACATCCAGTATGCGGCAGTCCTGTGGGCAAAAATGCCTTGTGGATAGAGTTGAGCGAACACCTGGATGTTCGGGTTCGAGAAGTTCGGCCGAACTTCCCGGAAATGTTCGGGTTCGGGATCCGAACCCGACCCGAACTTCGTCCCGAACCCGAACCCCATTGAAGTCAATGGGGACCCGAACTTTTGGGCACTAAAAAGGCTGTAAAACAGCCCAGGAAAGAGCTAGAGGGCTGCAAAAGGCAGCAACATGTAGGTAAATCCCCTGCAAACAAATGTGGATAGGGAAATGAATTAAAATTAAAATAAAAAAAATAAAAATGAACCAATATCAATTGGACAGAGGTCCCATAGCAGAGAATCTGGCTTCACATCAGCAGAAAATCAGTCTCTTCATGCCATAGCAAAGTATCTGGCTTCATGTCAGCAGAGAATCAGTCTCTTCATGCCATAGCAGAGAATCTGGCTTCATGTCAGCGCAGAATCAGTCTTCATGTCATAGCAGACAATCAGGCTTCACGTCACCCACCACTGGAACAGGCCACTGTCACACATTTAGGCCCAGGCACCCAGGCAGAGGAGAGAGGTCCCGTAACAGAGAATCTGGCCTTATGTCAGCGCAGAATCTGTATTCATGTCATAGCAGAGAATCAGGCTTCACGTCACCCACCACTGGAACAGGCCACTGTCACACATTTAGGCCCAGGCACCCAGGCAGAGGAGAGAGGTCCCGTAACAGAGAATCTGGCCTTATGTCAGCACAGAATCTGTCTTAATGTCATAGCAGAGAATCAGGCTTCACGTCACCCACCACTGGAACAGGCCACTGTCACACATTTAGGCCCAGGCACCCAGGCAGAGGAGAGAGGTCCCGTAACAGAGAATCTGGCCTTATGTCAGCGCAGAATCTGTATTCATGTCATAGCAGAGAATCAGGCTTCACGTCACCCACCACTGGAACAGGCCACTGTCACACATTTAGGCCCAGGCACCCAGCAGAGGAAAGAGGTCCCGTAACAGAGAATCTGGCCTTATGTCAGCACAGAATCTGTCTTAATGTCATAGCAGAGAATCAGGCTTCACGTCACCCACCACTGAAACAGGCCACTGTCACACATTTAGGCCCAGGCACCCAGGCAGAGAAGAGAGGTCCCGTAACAGAGAATCTGGCCTTATGTCAGCGCAGAATCTGTATTCATGTCATAGCAGAGAATCAGGCTTCACGTCACCCACCACTGGAACAGGCCACTGTCACACATTTAGGCCCAGGCACCCAGGCAGAGGAGAGAGGTCCCGTAACAGAGAATCTGGCCTTATGTCAGCACAGAATCTGTCTTAATGTCATAGCAGAGAATCAGGCTTCACGTCACCCACCACTGGAACAGGCCACTGTCACACATTTAGGCCCAGGCACCCAGGCAGAGGAGAGAGGTCCCGTAACAAAGAATCTGGCCTTATGTCAGCGCAGAATCTGTATTCATGTCATAGCAGAGAATCAGGCTTCACGTCACCCACCACTGGAACAGGCCACTGTCACACATTTAGGCCCAGGCACCCAGGCAGAGGAGAGAGGTCCCGTAACAGAGAATCTGGCCTTATGTCAGCGCAGAATCTGTATTCATGTCATAGCAGAGAATCAGGCTTCACGTCACCCACCACTGGAACAGGCCACTGTCACACATTTAGGCCCCGGCACCCAGACAGAGGAGAGAGGTCCCGTAACAGAGAATCTGGCCTTATGTCAGCGCAGAATCTGTCTTCATGTCATAGCAGAGAATCAGGCTTCACGTCACCCACCACTGGAACAGGCCACTGTCACACATTTAGGCCCAGGCACCCAGGCAGAGGAGAGAGGTCCCGTAACAGAGAATCTGGCCTTATGTCAGCGCAGAATCTGTATTCATGTCATAGCAGAGAATCAGGCTTCACGTCACCCACCACTGGAACAGGCCACTGTCACACATTTAGGCCCAGGCACCCAGGCAGAGGAGAGAGGTCCCGTAACAGAGAATCTGGCCTTATGTCAGCACAGAATCTGTCTTAATGTCATAGCAGAGAATCAGGCTTCACGTCACCCACCACTGGAACAGGCCACTGTCACACATTTAGGCCCAGGCACCCAGGCAGAGGAGAGAGGTCCCGTAACAGAGAATCTGGCCTTATGTCAGCGCAGAATCTGTATTCATGTCATAGCAGAGAATCAGGCTTCACGTCACCCACCACTGGAACAGGCCACTGTCACACATTTAGGCCCAGGCACCCAGGCAGAGGAGAGAGGTCCCGTAACAGAGAATCTGGCCTTATGTCAGCGCAGAATCTGTCTTCATGTCATAGCAGAGAATCAGGCTTCACGTCACCCACCACTGGAACAGGCCACTGTCACACATTTAGGCCCAGGCACCCAGGCAGAGGAGAGAGGTCCCGTAACAGAGAATCTGGCCTTATGTCAGCGCAGAATCTGTATTCATGTCATAGCAGAGAATCAGGCTTCACGTCACCCACCACTGGAACAGGCCACTGTCACAATGGTAAAATGAAATTAAAAATAGTATTGAATGAGGAAGTGCCCTGGAGTAGAATAATATATTGTTAAGGGGAGGTAGTTAATATCTAATCTGCACAAGGGATGGACAGGTCCTGTGGGATCCATGCCTGGTTCATTTTTATGAACGTCAGCTTGTCCACATTGGCTGTAGACAGGCGGCTGCGTTTGTCTGTAATGAAGCCCCCTGCCGTGCTGAATACACGTTCAGACAAAACGCTGGCCGCCGGGCAGGCCAGCACCTCCAAGGCATAAAAGGCTAGCTCTGGCCACGTGGACAATTTGGAGACCCAGAAGTTGAATGGGGCCGAACAATCAGTCAGTACGTGGAGGGGTGTGCACAGGTACTGTTCCACCATGTTAGTGAAATGTTGCCTCCTGCTAACACGTTCCGTATCAGGAGGTGGTGCAGTTAGCTGTGGCGTGGTGACAAAACTTTTCCACATCTCTGCCATGCTAACCCTGCCCTCAGAGGAGCTGGCCGTGACACAGCTGCGTTGGCGACCTCTTGCTCCTCCTCTGCCTTCGCCTTGGGCTTCCACTGGTTCCCCTGTGACATTTGGGAATGCTCTCAGTAGCGCGTCTACCAACGTGCGCTTGTACTCGCGCATCTTCCTATCACGCTCAAGTGTAGGAAGTAAGGTGGGCACATTGTCTTTGTACCGGGGATCCAGCAGGGTGGCAACCCAGTAGTCTGCACACGTTAAAATGTGGGCAACTCTGCTGTCGTTGCGCAGGCACTGCAGCATGTAGTCGCTAATGTGTGCCAGGCTGCCCAAAGGGAAGGACAAGCTGTCCTCTGTGGGAGGCGTATGGTCATCGTCCTATGTTTCCCCCCAGCCACGCACCAGTGATGGGCCCGAGCTGCTTTGGGTGCCACCCCGCTGTGAACATGCTTCATCCTCATCCTCCTCCACCTCCTCCTCATCCTCGTCCTCCTCGTCCTCCAGTAGTGGGCCCTGTCTGGCCACATTTGTACCTGGCCTCTGGTGTTGCAAAAAACCTCCCTCTGAGTCACTTTGAAGAGACTGGCCTGAAAGTGCTAAAAATGACCCCTCTTCCTCCTCTTCCTCCTGGGCCACCTCCTCTTCCATCATCGCCCTAAGTGTTTTCTCAAGGAGACATAGAAGTGGTATTGTAACGCTGATAACGGCGTCATCGCCACTGGCCATGTTGGTGGAGTACTCGAAACAGCGCAACAGGGCACACAGGTCTCGCATGGAGGCCCAGTCATTGGTGGTGAAGTGGGTCTGATCCGCAGTGCGACTGACCCGTGCGTGCTGCAGCTGAAACTCCACTATGGCCTGCTGCTGCTCGCACAGTCTGTCCAGCATATGCAAGGTGGAGTTCCACCTGGTGGGCACGTCGCATATGAGGCGGTGAGCGGGAAGGCCGATGTTACGCTGTAGCGCAGACAGGCGAGCAGCGGCAGGGTGTGAACGCCGGAAGCGCGAACAGACGGCCCGCACTTTATGCAGCAGCTCTGACATGTCGGGGTAGTTGCGAATGAACTTCTGCACCACCAAATTCAGCACATGCGCCAGGCAAGGGATGTGCGTCAAACCGGCTAGTCCCAGAGCTGCAACGAGATTTCGCCCATTATCGCACACCACCAGGCCGGGCTTGAGGCTCACTGGCAGCAACCACTCGTCGGTCTGTTGTTCTATACCCCGCCACAACTCCTGTGCGGTGTGGGGCCTGTCCCCCAAACATATGAGTTTCAGAATGGCCTGCTGACGTTTACCCCGTGCTGTGCTGAAGTTGGTGGTGAAGGTGTGTGGCTGACTGGATGAGCAGGTGGAAGAAGAGGAGGAGGAAGCTGAGTAGGAGGAGGAGGAGACAGGAGGCAAAGAATGTTGCCCTGCGATCCTTGGCGGCGGAAGGACGTGCGCCAAATAGCTCTCCGCCTGGGGCCCAGCCGCCACTACATTTACCCAGTGTGCAGTTAGGGAGATATAGCGTCCCTGGCCGTGCTTACTGGTCCACGTATCTGTGGTTAGGTGGACCTTGCCACAGATGGCGTTGCGCAGTGCACACTTGATTTTATCGGACACTTGTTTGTGCAGGGAAGGCACGGCTCTCTTAGAGAAGTAGTGGCGGCTGGGAACAACATACTGTGGGACTGCAAGTGACATGAGCTGTTTGAAGCTGTGTGTGTCCACCAGCCTAAATGACAGCATTTCATAGGCCAGTAGTTTAGAAATGCTGGCATTCAGGGCCAGGGATCGAGGGTGGCTAGGTGAGAATTTACGCTTTCTCTCAAATGTTTGTGAGATGGAGAGCTGAACGCTGCCGTGTGACATGGTTGAGATGCTTGGTGACGCAGGTGGTGGTGTTGGTGGTACATCCCATGTTTGCTGGGCGGCAGGTGCCAACGTTCCTCCAGAGGCGGAGGAAGAGGCCGAGGCGGCGGCAGCAGCAGCAGAAGAGGCCGAGGCGGCAGCAGCAGAAGATGTAGCAGGGGGAGCCTGAGTGACTTCCTTGTTTTTAAGGTGTTTACTCCACTGCAGTTCATGCTTTGCATGCAGGTGCCTGGTCATGCAGGTTGTGCTAAGGTTCAGAACGTTAATGCCTCGCTTCAGGCTCTGATGGCACAGCGTGCAAACCACTCGGGTCTTGTCGTCAGCACATTGTTTGAAGAAGTGCCATGCCAGGGAACTCCTTGAAGCTGCCTTTGGGGTGCTCGGTCCCAGATGGCGGCGGTCAGTAGCAGGCGGAGTCTCTTGGCGGCGGGTGTTCTGATTTTTCCCACTGCTCCCTCTTTTGCTACGCTGTTGGCTCGGTCTCACCACTGCCTCTTCCTCCGAACTGTGAAAGTCAGTGGCACGACCTTCATTCCATGTGGGGTCTAGGACCTCATCGTCCCCTGCATCGTCTTCCACCCAGTCTTGATCCCTGCCCTCCTGTTCAGTCTGCACACTGCAGAAAGACGCAGCAGTTGGCACCTGTGTTTCGTCATCATCAGAGACGTGCTGAGGTGGTATTCCCATGTCCTCATCATCAGGAAAAATAAGTGGTTGTGCGTTAGTGCATTCTATCTCTTCCACCCCTGGGGAAGGGCTAGGTGGATGCCCTTGGGAAACCCTGGCAGCAGAGTCTTCAAACAGCATAAGAGACTGCTGCATAACTTGAGGCTCAGACAGTTTCCCTGATATGCATGGGGGTGATGTGACAGACCGATGGGCTTGGTTTTCATGCGCCATCTGTGCGCTTTCTGCAGAAGACTGGGTGGGAGATAATGTGAACGTGCTGGATCCACTGTCGGCCACCCAATTGACTAATGCCTGTACCTGCTCAGGCCTTACCATCCTTAGAACGGCATTGGGCCCCACCAAATATCGCTGTAAATTCTGCTGGCTACTGGGACCTGAGGTAGTTGGTTCACTAGGACGTGTGGCTGTGGCAGAACGGCCACGTCCTCTCCCAGCACCAGAGGGTCCACTAACACCACCACGACCATGTCCACGTCCGCGTCCCTTATTAGATGTTTTCCTCATTGTTCCCGTTCACCACAATTTTGAGAATGGCAAATTTGGGAATTCTTTTTCAACCCAGAACAAAAAGTCTGCTTTGACGGTCACTACAAATAACTTGACCAGCTAAAACTGTGCAGATTTGGTTGAATAGAGATGTGAGACCTGTTTTTTTTTGCGCTGTGTGACAGTTATAGGTTTAATCACAGAATGACACTTCTATCAGCATGCTAGCGTTTGTCTTATGTTTTTCTGAATGATACTATCAATAACTTCAATGTAAGATTTTCTTTTTGGGATAGATTTCAAGTAGGCCTGAAATACCACAAACTAGTTATTTTCAGAATGGCAAATTTGGGAATGCTTTTTCAACCCAGAACAAAAAGTCTGCTTTGACGGTCACTACAAATAACTTGACCAGCTAAAACTGTGCAGATTTGGTTGAATAGAGATGTGAGACCTGTTTTTTTTTGCGCTGTGTGACAGTTATAGGTTTAATCACAGAATGACACTTCTATCAGCACGCTAGCGTGTGTCTTAGTTTTTTCTGAATGATACTATCAATAACTTCAATGTAAGATTTTCTTTTTGGGATAGATTTCAAGTAGGCCTGAAATACCACAAACTAGTTATTTTCAGAATGGCAAATTTGGGAATGCTTTTTCAACCCAGAACAAAAAGTCTGCTTTGACGGTCACTACAAATAACTTGACCAGCTAAAACTGTGCAGATTTGGTTGAATAGAGATGTGAGACCTGTTTTTTTTTGCGCTGTGTGACAGTTATAGGTTTAATCACAGAATGACACTTCTATCAGCACGCTAGCGTGTGTCTTAGGTTTTTCTGAATGATACTATCAATAACTTCAATGTAAGATTTTCTTTTTGGGATAGATTTCAGGTAGGCCTGAAATACCACAAACTAGTTATTTTCAGAATGGCAAATTTGGGAATGCTTTTTCAACCCAGAACAAAAAGTCTGCTTTGACGGTCACAATAAATAACTTGACCAGCTAAAACTGTGCAGATTTGGTTGAATAGAGATGTGAGACCTGTTTTTTTTTGCGCTGTGTGACAGTTATAGGTTTAATCACAGAATGACACTTCTATCAGCACGCTAGCGTGTGTCTTAGGTTTTTCTGAATGATACTATCAATAACTTCAATGTAAGATTTTCTTTTTGGGATAGATTTCAAGTAGGCCTGAAATACCACAAACTAGTTATTTTCAGAATGGCAAATTTGGGAATGCTTTTTCAACCCAGAACAAAAAGTCTGCTTTGACGGTCACTACATATAACTTGACCAGCTAAAACTGTGCAGATTTGGTTGAATAGAGATGTGAGACCTGTTTTTTTTTGCGCTGTGTGACAGTTATAGGTTTAATCACAGAATTACACTTCTATCAGCACGCTAGCGTGTGTCTTAGGTTTTTCTGAATGATACTATCAATAACTTCAATGTAAGATTTTCTTTTTGGGATAGATTTCAAGTAGGCCTGAAATACCACAAACTAGTTATTTTCAGAATGGCAAATTTGGGAATGCTTTTTCAACCCAGAACAAAAAGTCTGCTTTGACGGTCACTACAAATAACTTGACCAGCTAAAACTGTGCAGATTTGGTTGAATAAAGATGTGAGACCTGTTTTTTTTGCGCTGTGTGACAGTTATAGGTTTAATCACAGAATGACACTTCTATCAGCACGCTAGCGTGTGTCTTAGGTTTTTCTGAATGATACTATCAATAACTTCAATGTAAGATTTTCTTTTTGGGATAGATTTAAAGTAGGCCTGAAATACCACAAACTAGTTATTTTCAGAATGGCAAATTTGGGAATGCTTTTTCAACCCAGAACAAAAAGTCTGCTTTGACGGTCACTACAAATAACTTGACCAGCTAAAACTGTGCAGATTTGGTTGAATAGAAATGTCAGGTCTATTTTTTAGGCGCTGGGTGACAGGCTCAACTTGCCCCTGATGTAAAATATGGCCAAAAAATATCCAGACTGTTGATGGTTAAATGCACTTGGGTGAAACAGGCTCAGCCCGCAGCTGATGTAGTATATGGCCAAAAAATAACCAGACTGTTGATGGTTAAATGCACTTCGGTGACACAGGCTCAGCCTGCAGCTGATGTAGTATATGGCCAAAAAATAATCAGACTGTTGATGGTTAAATGCACTTCGGTGACACAGGCTCAGCCTGCAGCTGATGTAGGATATAGCACAAAATAACCACACTATCGATGGTTAAATACACTTGGTGATAGCTCGTGCTGGCGCACCACAAGTCACAAAGTGGCCGCCGATCACCCCAGAAAAAAAGTGATCTAAAAACGCTCTGGGCAGCCTCAAAAAAGTGAGCAAGTCAATAATAGCACTTCAATGATCCACAGCTGCAGATCGATCACAGAATGAAGTCTTTTGGAGGAGTTAATCTGCCTAATCTCGCCCTAACGTCGCAGCTGCAACCTCTCCCTATACTAATCATAGCAGAGTGACTCCAGCTTAAATATAGGCTGGGTCACATGGTGCACTGGCCAATCACAGCCATGCCAATAGTAGGCAAGGCTGTGATGGCCTCTTGGGGCAAGTAGTATGACGCTTGTTGATTGGCTGCTTTGCAGCCTTTCAAAAAGCGCCAAGAAAGCGCCGAACACCGAACCCGAACCCGGACTTTTACGAAAATGTTCGGGTTCGGGTCCGTGTCACGGACATCCCAAAATTCGGTACGAACCCGAACTATACAGTTCGGGTTCGCTCATCCCTACTTGTGGATGCTAGAGGTCAGAGGAGAATGGGCCGACTGATTCAAGCTGATAGAAGAGCAACGTTGACTGAAATAACCACTCGTTACAACCGAGGTATGCAGCAAAGCATTTGTGAGGCCACAACACGCACAACGTTGAGGCGGATGGGCTACAACAGCAGAAGACCCCACCGGGTGCCACTCATCTCCACTATAAATAGGAAAAAGAGGCTACAATTTGCAGGAGCTCACCAAAATTGGACTGTTGAAGACTGGAAAAATGTTGCCTGGTCTGATGAGTCTCGATTTATGTTGAGACATTCAAATGGTAGAGTCCGAATTTGGCGTAAACAGAATGAGAACATGTATCCATCCTCTGATGGCTACTTCCAGCAGGATAATGCACCATGTCACAAAGCTCGAATCATTTCAAATTGGTTTCTTGAACATGACAATGAGTTCACTGTACTAAAATGGCCCACACAGTCACCAGATCTCAACCCAATAGAGCATCTTTGGGATGTGGTGGAACGGGAGCTTCGTGCCCTGGATGTGCATCCCTCAAATCTCCATCAACTGCAAGATGCTATCCTATCAATATGGGCCAACATTTCTAAAGAATGCTATCAGCACCTTGTTGAATCAATGCCACGTAGAATTAAGGCAGTTCTGAAGGCAAAAGGGGTCCAACACCGTATTAGTATGGTGTTCCTAATAATTCTTTAGGTGAGTGTAATTGCGTCCATAACAACCTGCTCTATAAAAATCACACATGATCTACTCTGTCAGATGAATATTGTGAAAAATAAAAAATAAAAACGGTCCCGAAACTGCAATTTTTTTGGTTACCTTGCCTCACAAAAAAACATAATATAGAGCAATTAAAAATCATATATCCCCCAAAATAGTACCAAAAAAATTGCACCTTATCCCCTGGAGTTTCTACTGTAAGCGTGCATCGGGGGGGCTTAAAATGGGACATGGCATCTATAAACCAGTCCAGCAAAATCTGCCTTCCAAAAACCATATTGCGTTCCTTTCCTTCTGTGCCCTGCCGTGTGCCCTTACATCAGTTCACGACCACATGTGGGGTGTTTCTATAAACCGCAGAATCAGGGTAATAACAGTTTTGTTTGGATGTTAACCCTCGATGTGTTAAAAAAATTGATTAAAATGGAAAATCTGCCGAAAAGTAAAATTTTTTAATTTCATCTCCATTTCCTTTAACCACCTCCGGACCGCCTAACGCAGGATCGCGTTCCGGAGGTGGCAGCGCTGCGCACAGTCACGCATATACGCGTCATCTCGCGATGGCCGAGATTTCCTGTGAACGCGGGCACACAGGCGCGCGCGCTCACAGGAACGGACGGTAAGAGAGTTGATCTCCAGCCTGCCAGCGGCGATCGTTCGCTGGCAGGCTGGAGATGTGTTTTTTTTAACCCCTAACAGGTATATTAGACGCTGTTTTGATAACAGCGTCTAATATACCTGCTACCTGGTCCTCTGGTGGTCCCCTTTGTTTGGATCGACCACCAGAGGACACAGGTAGCTCAGTAAAGTAGCACCAAGCACCACTACACTACACTACACCCCCCCCGTCACTTATTAACCCCTTATTAGCCCCTGATCACCCCTGATCACCCCATATAGACTCCCTGATCACCCCCCTGTCATTGATTACCCCCCTGTCATTGATCACCCCCCTGTAAAGCTCCATTCAGATGTCCGCATGATTTTTACGGATCCACTGATAGATGGATCGGATCCGCAAAACGCATCCGGACGTCTGAATGAAGCCTTACAGGGGCGTGATCAATGACTGTGGCGATCACCCCATATAGACTCCCTGATCACCCCCCTGTCATTGATTACCCCCCTGTAAAGCTCCATTCAGACGTCCGCATGATTTTTACGGATGCACTGATAGATGGATCCGATCCGCAAAACGCATCCGGACGTCTGAATGAAGCCTTACAGGGGCATGATCAATGACTGTGGTGATCACCCCATATAGACTCCCTGATCACCCCCCTGTAAAGCTCCATTCAGATGTCCGCATGATTTTTACGGATGCACTGATAGATGGATCCGATCCGCAAAACGCATCCGGACGTCTGAATGAAGCCTTACAGGAGCATGATCAATGACTGTGGTGATCACCCCATATAGACTCCCTGATCACCCCCCTGTAAAGCTCCATTCAGATGTCCGCATGATTTTTACGGATGCACTGATAGATGGATCCGATCCGCAAAACGCATCCGGACGTCTGAATGAAGCCTTACAGGGGCATGATCAATGACTGTGGTGATCACCCCCCTGTCATTGATTACCCCCCTGTAAAGCTCCATTCAGATGTCCGCATGATTTTTACGGATGCACTGATAGATGGATCCGATCCGCAAAACGCATCCGGACGTCTGAATAAAGCCTTACAGGGGCATGATCAATGACTGTGGTGATCACCCCCCTGTCATTGATTACCCCCCTGTAAAGCTCCATTCAGATGTCCGCATGATTTTTACGGATGCACTGATAGATGGATCCGATCCGCAAAATGCATCCGGACGTCTGAATGAAGCCTTACAGGGGCATGATCAATGACTGTGGTGATCACCCCCCTGTCATTGATCAACCCCCTGTAAAGCTCCATTCAGATGTCCGCATGATTTTTACGGATGCACTGATAGATGGATCGGATCCGCAAAACGCATCCGGACGTCTGAATGAAGCCTTACAGGGGCGTGATCAATGACTGTGGTGATCACCCCATATAGACTCCCTGATCACCCCCCTGTCATTGATTACCCCCCTGTCATTGATTAACCCCCTGTAAAGCTCCATTCAGACGTCCGCATGATTTTTACGGATCCACTGATAGATGGATCGGATCCGCAAAACGCATCCGGACGTCTGAATGAAGCCTTACAGGGGCGTGATCAATGACTGTGGTGATCACCCCATATAGACTCCCTGATCACCCCCCTGTCATTGATTACCCCCCTGTAAAGCTCCATTCAGATGTCCGCATGATTTTTACGGATGCACTGATAGATGGATCGGATCCGCAAAACGCATACGGACGTCTGAATGAAGCCTTACAGGGGCGTGATCAATGACTGTGGTGATCACCCCATATAGACTCCCTGATCACCCCCCTGTCATTGATTACCCCCCTGTCATTGATTACCCCCCTGTAAAGCTCCATTCAGACGTCCGCATGATTTTTACGGATCCACTGATAGATGGATCGGATCCGCAAAACGCATACGGACGTCTGAATGAAGCCTTACACGGGCGTGATCAATGACTGTGGTTATCACCCCATATAGACTCCCTGATCACCCCCCTGTCATTGATCACCCCCCTGTCATTGATCACCCCCCTGTCATTGATCACCCCTCTGTAAGGCTCCATTCAGACATTTTTTTGGCCCAAGTTAGCGGAATTTTATTTTTTTTTTCTTACAAAGTCTCATATTCCACTAACTTGTGTCAAAAAATAAAATCTCACATGAACTCACCATACCCCTCACGGAAACCAAATGCGTAAAATTTTTTAGACATTTATATTCCAGACTTCTTCTCACGCTTTAGGGCCCCTAGAATGCCAGGGCAGTATAAATACCCCACATGTGACCCCATTTCGGAAAGAAGACACCCCCAGGTATTCCGTGAGGGGCATATTGAGTCCATGAAAGATTGAAATTTTTGTCCCAAGTTAGCGGAACGGGAGACTTTGTGAGAAAAAAAATTAAAAATATCAATTTCCGCTAACTTGTGCCAAAAAAAAAAATTTCTATGATTTCGCCATGCCCCTCATTGAATACCTTGGGGTGTCTTCTTTCCAAAATGGGGTCACATGTGGGGTATTTATACTGCCCTGGCATTCTAGGGGCCCCAAAGCGTGAGAAGAAGTCTGGTATCCAAATGTCTAAAAATGCCCTCCTAAAAGGAATTTGGGCCCCTTTGCGCATCTAGGCTGCAAAAAAGTGTCACACATCTGGTATCGCCGTACTCAGGAGAAGGTGGGGAATGTGTTTTGGGGTGTCATTTTACATATACCCATGCTGGGTGAGAGAAATATCTTGGTCAAATGCCAACTTTGTATAAAAAAATGGGAAAAGTTGTCTTTTGCCAAGATATTTCTCTCACCCAGCAAGGGTATATGTAAAATGACACCCCAAAACACATTCCCCAACTTCTCCTGAATACGGCGATACCACATGTGTGACACTTTTTTGCAGCCTAGGTGGGCAAAGGGGCCCACATTCCAAAGAGCACCTTTAGGATTTCACAGGTCATTTACCTACTTACCACACATTAGGGCCCCTGGAAAATGCCAGGGCAGTATAACTACCCCACAAGTGACCCCATTTTGGAAAGAAGACACCCCAAGGTATTCTGTGAGGGGCATGGCGAGTTCCTAGAATTTTTTATTTTTTGTCACAAGTTAGTGGAAAATGCTGATTTTTTTTTTTTTTTTCATACAAAGTCTCATATTCCACTAACTTGTGACAAAAAATAAAAACTTCCATGAACTCACTATGCCCATCAGCGAATACCTTGGGGTCTCTTCTTTCCAAAATGGGGTCACTTGTGGGGTAGTTATACTGCCCTGGCATTCTAGGGGCCCAAATGTGTGGTAAGGAGTTTGAAATCAAATTCTGTAAAAAATGACCTGTAAAATCCGAAAGGTGCTCTTTGGAATATGGGCCCCTTTGCCCACCTAGGCTGCAAAAAAGTGTCACACATCTGGTATCTCCGTACTCAGGAGAAGGTGGGGAATGTGTTTTGGGGTGTCTTTTTACATATACCCATGCTGGGTGAGATAAATATCTTGGTCAAATGCCAACTTTGTATAAAAAAATGGGAAAAGTTGTCTTTTGCCAAGATATTTCTCTCACCCAGCATGGGTATATGTAAAATGACACCCCAAAACACATTCCCCACCTTCTCCTGAGTACGGCAATACCAGATGTGTGACACTTTTTTGCAGCCTAGGTGGGCAAAGGGGCCCATATTCCAAAGAGCACCTTTCGGATTTCACAGGTCATTTTTTACAGAATTTGATTTCAAACTCCTTACCACACATTTGGGCCCCTAGAATGCCAGGGCAGTATAACTACCCCCCAAGTGACCCCATTTTGGAAAGAAGAGACCCCAAGGTATTCGCTGATGGGCATAGTGAGTTCATGGAAGTTTTTATTTTTTGTCACAAGTTAGTGGAATATGAGACTTTGTATGAAAAAAAAAAAAAAATCATCATTTTCCACTAACTTGTGACAAAAAATAAAAAATTCTAGGAACTTGCCATGCCCCTCACGGAATACCTTGGGGTCTCTTCTTTCCAAAATGGGGTCACTTGGGGGGCTAGTTATACTGCCCTGGCATTCTAGGGGCCCAAATGTGTGGTAAGGAGTTTGAAATCAAATTCTGTAAAAAATGACCTGTGAAATCCGAAAGGTGCTCTTTGGAATATGGGCCCCTTTGCCCACCTAGGCTGCAAAAAAGTGTCACACATCTGGTATTGCCGTACTCAGGAGAAGGTGGGGAATGTGTTTTGGGGTGTCATTTTACATATTCCCATGCTGGGTGAGAGAAATATCTTGGCAAAAGACAACCTTTCCCATTTTTTTATACAAAGTTGGCATTTGACCAAGATATTTCTCTCACCCAGCATGGGTATATGTAAAAAGACACCCCAAAACACATTCCCCACCTTCTCCTGAGTACGGAGATACCAGATGTGTGACACTTTTTTGCAGCCTAGGTGGGCAAAGGGGCCCATATTCCAAAGAGCACCTTTCGGATTTCACAGGTCATTTTTTACAGAATTTGATTTCAAACTCCTTACCACACATTTGGGCCCCTAAAATGCCAGGGCAGTATAACTACCCCACAAGTGACCCCATTTTGGAAAGAAGAGACCCCAAGGTATTTCGTGATGGGCATAGTGAGTTCATAGAAGTTTTTATTTTTTGTCACAAGTTAGTGGAATATGAGACTTTGTAAGAAAAAAAATAAAGAAAAAAAATCATCATTTTCCGCTAACTTGTGACAAAAAATAAAAAGTTCTATGATCTCACTATGCCCATCAGCGAATACCTTAGGGTGTGTACTTTCCGAAATGGGGTCATTTGTGGGGTGTTTGTACTGTCTGGCCATTGTAGAACCTCAGGAAACATGACAGGTGCTCAGAAAGTCAGAGCTGCTTCAAAAAGCGGAAATTCACATTTTTGTACCATAGTTTGTAAACGCTATAACTTTTACCCAAACCATTTTTTTTTTACCCAAACATTTTTTTTTTATCAAAGACATGTAGAACTATAAATTTAGAGCAAAATTTCTATATGGATCTCGTTTTTTTTTGCAAAATTTTACAACTGAAAGTGAAAAATGTCATTTTTTTGCAAAAAAATCGTTAAATTTCGATTAATAACAAAAAAAGTAAAAATGTCAGCAGCAATGAAATACCACCAAATGAAAGCTCTATTAGTGAGAAGAAAAGGAGGTAAAATTCATTTGGGTGGTAAGTTGCATGACCGAGCAATAAACGGTGAAAGTAGTGTAGGTCAGAAGTGTAAAAAGTGGCCTGGTCTTTCAGGGTGTTTAAGCACTGGGGGCTGAGGTGGTTAATTCTTGTGGAACACCTAAAGGGTTAACAAAGTTCGTAAAATCAGTTTTGAGTAGCTTGAGGGGTATAGTTTATACAATGGGGTAATAAATGGGGTGTTTCCACTATGTAAGCCCCACAAAGTGACTTCAGACCTGAACTGGTCCTAAAAAAGTGGGTTTTGAAAATTTTCTAATAAATTTTTAGAATTGCTTCTAAAATTCTAAGCCTTCTAACTTCCTAAAAAAATAAAATTACATTAACAAAATTATGCCAACATAAAGTAGACATATGGGGAATGTTAAAGGGGTTGTCCAGGTTCAGAGCTGAATCCGGGCATACCCTTATTTTCACCCAGGCAGCCCCCCTGACGCTAGCATCGGAGCATCACATGCTCCGATGCGCTCCCGTGCCCTGCTCTAAATAGCGCAGGGCATGGGCCCTTTTGTTTATCATAACACGCGTTCTGATGGGCGGGCTTTAGCACTGCCCTAGCCGTCTTACTGGCTAGGGCAGCACTAAATCCCGCCCATCAGTGCCGGTGATGTCACCAGGCTTCCTGGCAGCCCCAAGGAGAGCCCGGTACGTCACCAAAAAATTTCCAAATAAATGCCTTTGCCCTGCGCAATTTAGCGCAGGGCAAAGGAGAGCATCGGAGCATGAACTTCTCCGATGCTCAAGTCAGGGGGGCTGCCTGGGTGAAGATGGAGGAATGTCCGGATTCGGCTCTGAACCCGGACACCCCGTTTAAGTAATAAATATTTTATGAGATATCACTTTCTGTTTTAAAAGCAGAGAAATAAAATTTTCGAAAATTGCTATTTTTTTTAAAAAAATGGTAAATTTGGGATTTTTTCATAAATAAAGGTGAAATATATTGACTCAAATTTATGACTATCATGAAGTACGTACAAAGTGTCACTATAAAATAATCTCAGAATGGCTTGGATAAATAAAAGTGTTCCAAAGTTATTACCACACGAAGTGACACATGTCGGATTTGCAAAAAATGGCCTGGGCAGGAAGGTGAAAACTGGCCCGGGGTAGAAAGGGTTAAGCACCAAACTACAAATATATTTTAAAATTGACCCACTGCCTAGTATCTGAGATCTAGGGAGCAGTTTCAAACAATAACTACATTTTCCTTTAAATTACATTTTGTAAAGCCATTTTCTCACAGCACAGACTCAGGTGTAGTCTGTCATAATAAATTTCCTGTATTTCAAGAGTTTGGCTCCGTTTTTTTAGACCTTTTGAAAAGCGAAATGCAAAACCCCCCTTTTAAACGCTTGTATTTCTAATGTCAGTTATTAGGTTTTATCACAAACCTGTTAAACTGCAGGCGCTTTACAAGTTACATTTGCTTTTATGAACATAAAGGACCTTTTTGTATAAGTAGAAAAGGTAGCTATTAAAATAAGGCTAGTACACATAAATGTATAGCATAATGCCAGCCATTGTTCACTTTGAAATTATACGGCTTGCACCACATGGCTTTCTAAATTAGATTTTTGGGAAATAATCACCCATTAAAATTACAATAAATTTAAATGTCTCTGACATATTTCAAAATTGAAGTGAGCCCGTTATAGTCTTACATACGGCACAGTCATTGTTGCCAATTTAAATAAGATATTCACAATTGATAAGTCTCAGCAGACAGTTCGTGGCGCAGAGAGCAGCAAAAAGTAACAAATTCAATGCGCTCAGACATATCATCAAAATGTTTCATTGTAACCCCATTTCCTTCTCCCTTTAATGGCTCATTAACTTGGAAGGGTTTATAGTTCTCTCGAAACTTGGAAATCATGCAAACTGGTGGTTGCCGGGCCTTGAAACATTTGGAACAAATTATTTCCAATTTTAGAGCCGAGGCGAAGGAATTTCAGATGCAGTAGACAAGTATGAAACACGTTGTCAAACCGCCTGAAAAACTAAAAAGCTGCTTTTTTTTTTCATAATTCAAAACTATTTTCCAAAAATAAAAGGAGTTTTTTTTCCACCTTTTGCGGTAAAAAAAAAAAAAGTTAGCCATTTTATGGATTGTGTTGTCATTGAGTAAGGAGGAAATGTTTTTACAGCCCCAAGCTTATACATTTTATGCCTCATTGACTTTATAACCACATGCTGAACTAATAGAGAAGCAAAAAGGTTATTGGTCGTAACTTGCGTGTTGGATTCTATGAAGAACTGCAATCCACTGCAAATACCTCTTAAATGTCTCACTCTCACTTTTGTGTCTTGTGTCTGGTACTGGACTAAGGTGCAAAACTATTTGCAATCCATAGCAAGGGCTCATGCACATGAATATATTTTGTTTCCGTGTCCATTCCGTTTTTCTTTGCGGTCCGTATGCGGAACCATTGACTTTAATGGGGCTGCAAAAAAATGTGAATGATTCCATATGCATTCTGTTTCCATATGTCTGTATGTCCGTTCCGCAAAAAAAAATAATACATGTCCTATTATTGTCCACATTACGGACAAAAGTGTAGCCTGGAGATACATGGGCCGAAAACTAAATCTGTAACAGCACGGCCCATCTATCTCATGTTCATTTTTATAACTTGATCTTACAGGCAAAATATCAATGTATAATATTTGGATATGTGGTCCATGGTTGTATATTTAGTAATCTCTTTGTTTTGTCTTTGTACCAGCACTCAACCTATGTACGTAGGTATCAGTAAAGCCCTGGAGTCCATTTGCATGACTGTCCTTACCTACTTGCATAATCTGTCCTAAATGACGGTCCACAACTGGGCGACTGTCCCTCCTTAATTACATGCTGGCAGGGCCGGCGCCACCAGTAAGGCGACCTAGGCAGTCGCATAGGGCGCCATTTAGCAGGGGGCGCCCGTTGCAGTTTAAAAAAAAACAAAAAACGTTGGTTATATAAGTTAACTTAAGTGGCGGTCGGCCAGCGGCGCCCCTCAGGCTGCAGCTGCGCCACCTGAGCGGCTGAGGCTGAGCGCTCTAAAGAATCTCCGGCCACCGGCTCAGTGCTGCACAGCCTGCCTGCGCTGCGCCTGCTTTCTGTGTCTGCTCTGTGCAGCTGTCTGACATGTCGGAGCCTCGGAGGAGAATCGGGGCACTGGGGGCAGAGGCTGAGCCGCTGCCGCCTGCCTCAGTGAAGCCGTGGGGGTGGGGCGGGGGCGCACCGGAGCAGCAGGTGGACCAAAGAGACAGTCTGTCAGACTGTCAGTGACAATGACAGTCTGACACCGCTGTGCTGTCTGTCTCTCTGGTGGTCTGAGTGACTAACTGCTGCTAGCTTTAGCTTACCTGGCTGCTAGCTTCAGGCTGCTGAGGGTGGGAAACGGAGGCGGAGCTCTGCCGCCCTGGCCTGAATGATCTTGATCTGAACCCCCTGACCCCTCCCTGACCCCTCCCACCCTTGAGCACGTAACGCAGAGAGAGGGGTGGAGCGAAGGAGGAAGAGAAGGCCGCACACTGAGTAGCAAGCAACTGAGCAGCCAGCCACGGTCCACCAGTGCCAGTGTGCCACCACCAGCAATTTGCCTCCCCGGACCCCCAGTGCAGCAGCAGCGGCAGTGCCTTCTCCTTCTGGGACAGAACAGAAGTGGGCTCCTACCTGGATTGGAGTGCAGCCTGCAGGTGCAGCTGCTTTCTTCTTCCCCAGGACCCCAGGGCGACATTGGTGAATGGTGCCGTGTACGTACCGTGTTTGTCCCCAGTCCCCAGTCCCCAGAGCCAGACCAAGAGCCAGACTGCAGCCAGAGACCAGCTCATCTTATTGTCCTGGTGGTAAGTAGTCAGTAGACAATGCAATATGTTTATTATTTACTGTATTTTTTGCCTTATAAGACGCACTTTTTCCCCCCCAAAAGTGGGGGGGAAATGGCCGTGCGTCTTATAAAGTGGATTGCGGATACTTCGCTGGCCGCTATGCTGCACAGCGCGGCCAGCAAAGTATCAGGGTGGAGGGAGGAGGCGGGGACACTCATGGCGGGGCCCGGTGCAGTGACTCTACTCTAATACACCAGGCCCCGCAGCTGTTAAGTACATTCAATCCGAATGGGTCCGCAATTAGTGTACTGTACTTATTGTAGTACTTTATGTATAGCATTTATATGGCGCAGACCGGCAGCTCCCTCGGTCATGCGCCGCCTCCCGCAGCTCCCTCCTCATGCGCCGCCTGCCCATCTGCCTGTTCATTCATAAAGTGAGATAAGCAGGCAGGCGGCGCATGAGGAGGGTGCTGCGGCAGGTGTTCATGACCAAGGGAGCTGCCTGTCTGCGCCGTCTTAATGCTATACATAAGGTACTACAGTAAGTACAGTACACTAATTGCGGACCCATTCGGATTGAATGTACTTAACAGCTGCGGCGGGGCCCGGTGTATTAGAGTAGAATCACTGCACCAGGCCCCACCATGAGTGTCTCCGCCTCCTCCCTCCACACTGATGCATTTGATGGGGGATCTGTAGATGACACTTATGGGGATCTGTGAATGACATAAGTGTCATCCACAGATCCCCCCATAACAGTGCGTCATCCACATATCCCCCCCATAACAGTGCGTCATCCACAGATCCCCCACATAACAGTGCGTCATCCACAGATCCCCCCATAACAGTGCGTCATCCACAGATCCCCCACATAACAGTGCGTCATCCACAGATCCCCCCATAACAGTGCGTCATCCACAGATCCCCCCATAACAGTGCGTCATCCACAGATCCCTGCATACCAGTGCGTCATCCACAGATCCCCCCATAACAGTGCGTCATCCACAGATCCCCCCATAACAGTGCGTCAGCCACAGATCCCCCCATAACAGTGCGTCATCCACAGATCCCCCCATAACAGTGCGTCATCCACAGATCATGATATGGGCAGATCATATGATAAGGGGGGGGGGGGGGGCGGCAATTTTTATCTTGCCTAGGGCGGCAAAAATCCTTGCACCGGCCCTGCATGCTGGAGACTACAAGGAAGAAAAAAACAGGGAGAAAATAATAAACCAAGTAACAGCCAGGTACAAGGTAAAATAATGACAAAACCGGAGACATAAAGGGAAACAGACCGAGTCAAAACCAAGAGAGTCAAAAGAGGACCAAAACCGAACTAAAGTCAATACCAGTTAAGTCCAAGAAAGCAAAAACAGGAGTCAAAAACTAGATGCGATACCAGGCCAGAAGTAAAAAAAAACAGGAAGTCACTTCAGGGTCCCAAAACTTCATTCAGAAAGAGTGACGTCAGTATCCAAAACAGAAGTTCAAATCTAGGGGGTGAAATATATCAGAGAAGGCTAGTGTGGCACAGGCAATTGTGCCCAGCAATTGGCAGTTTAAATAGGTCGCACTTCAGGTCACGTGACACATCCGGTGTCATATGACCTATGATGTAAGCGCGCTGGACGTGCCAGACCTGCTTCCTATTGGACGGCGTTTCTGCACTCAGATGCCTGTCCTGGTTGTCCTGGAAACTGGACGCAAGTAGCTCTCCACTGGCGAATCTGGTAAGATTGTTACAACCTATTTGGACCTGGAATTTTTAAATAGGGTAGGGCTAATAGGGTAGGGCTACATATTGGGCCTGCTACATTGTGGCTAAAACCTGCAGAGCATTGCGGGTGGCTGTCCAAAGCAACTTGTCATTTGGGGGGGGGGGTGTCAGAGCCTCAACAATCTTATATTGATGACCTATCCTGAAGAAAGGCCATTAATACTTAAAGGGGTTATCCCCTGATTGATGTAAAACTAATTAAAATCATATAGTACATGACAGTTTCTTTCTTATAAAGCTAGAACCAGCCCTGTACCTCCAATGGATCCAGAGATCTCCACATTCATTGCTCTGCTAGATTTATATCAAGCTGACAGCTCAAGGGGCGTGTCCTTTTTGCTGCAGCTCAGGAGGCGTGTCTCAGCTCTCCCTATCACAGCTCAGGAAGCAATTGAAGGATGAAAATGAGCATGTGCGGCCATCTCAGTGAGCAGGTCAAATAAATAAATAAAAAAATAAAAAAATAGCAGGTGGCACAGTGCGGAGGACCGGAGCAGCGAGGAGCAGGTAAGTATGAATCCTCTTTTTCAGGGGCCATGCTGCAGGAACTTGTTAAAAATCTTTTTTATTGGAAAAACCCAGAAAAGTGGACATTTCCTTCCATCCTGCCTCCTATTCATAAATCAGCTCTTTCCTTCACTGAAGACCCCGCTCACTGGTTATTACCGCCTCCTGCCCCCCGGTTACAGGTGCAATGTAATAACCAGTAAGCACTTTACCTTACTAGTGGGGAAAGCACTGATTGGTTAACCCTTTAATGACCAGGCCTGAAAAGGCCTTATAGACAAAACACTTTTTTGTGATTTTGCGCACCTGGTAGTTCAAACGGTTGTTACTTTTTTTATTTGTTGGACTACCAAAATAATTTTTGCAACATTTTTTACTTGACACTTAGGGCCTTTTAATTTATTTTTTATTTTTATTTGGGGGAAACTGTAGAAAACATTTTTAAAAAGTAATTTTGTTTTTAAACTACAGTATAGCTCCTTATTCTTTAAATATGCAAACTGACAGCAAAGCAAATTATTATAATCAGTTCCCTATTTTGTGTCAGTCATTTTGTTATAAAATATGTATTGTTTCACGTGTATGGGGCGATAATGGCAATGGTTTTGTTTGGTGTTTTTTCCTTTATGAAGTTTATTTATTTTATTTTTTTAACTAAAGTTTTAATATATTTCTGCTACATAAAATGTCCCCTAAGAGGTCATAAAAATACCTTTGGAGGACACTGGCATTTTTTTTTTTTTTTACTTTTATTTGTATTTTATTTATTTATTTATTTTTTAAATAATTTTTTTTTTATATATTTTTAGAATAATATCTATATAATGTTATATTTTTACAATTGGTTTATTACTTTTAATACAGTTTTGCCATATAATATGTCCCACAAGAGGACTTTTTCCTTTATTTGCATTTTATTATATTTTTTTATTGTGTTATTTTAAATAATTTTTAAACTTTTTTTTATAAATTTCTTTCCACATAATTTGCCCCCAAGTGTATCTCAAAGACCTTTGAGATACACTTTTTGCACTTTTTCACTGTAACTGGGGCATCTAAAGGATGTGCAAAAGCAGGAACTGCAATCCATCGCCATGCGGCACTCCGGGCAGAAACACAGCTGATTGCACAATCAGCTGTGTTTCTTCCCAGCAGGACAGGGCCACAAACTTTGGATCTGGGGGCTGCATCCGGCCTATGGGCCAAGGGATGTCCACCCCTAGTATAGATACATAAATATAGAAGATACAGTATGTGCATATAAATGCAGAATCTATAGTATAGATATGTAGATACAGTATAGATACAATTTATCATAGATACAGAAGATACAGTGTAGATATGTAGATACAGTATAGATACAATACATGATAGATACAGAAGATACAGTATAGATACAATACATGATAGATATAGAAGATACAGTATAGATATGTAGATACAGTATACAGGGTGGGCCATTTATATGGATACACCTTAATAAAATGGGAATGGTTGTTGATATTAACTTCCTGTTTGTGGCACATTAGTATATGTGAGGGGGGAAACTTTTCAAGATGGGTGGTGACCATGGCGGCCATTTTGAAGTCGGCCATTTTGAATCCAACTTTTGTTTTTTCAATAGGAAGAGGGTCATGTGACACATCAAACTTATTGGGAATTTCACAAGAAAAACAATGGTGTGTTTGGTTTTAATGTAACTTTATTCTTTCATGAGTTATTTTCAAGTTTCTGACCACTTATAAAATGATTTCAATGTGCTGCCCATTGTGTTGGATTGTCAATGCAACCCTCTTCTCCCACTCTTCACACACTGATAGCAACACCGCAGGAGAAATGCTAGCACAGGCTTCCAGTATCCGTAGTTTCAGGTGCTGCACATCTTGTATCTTCACAGCATAGACGATTGCCTTCAGATGATACGAGATGTGCAGCACCTGAAACTATGGATACTGGAAGCCTGTGCTAGCATTTCTCCTGTGGTGTTGCTATCAGTGTGTGAAGAGTGGGAGAAAAGGGTTGCATTGACAATCCAACACAATGGGCAGCACATTGAACACATTTTGTAAGTGGTCAGAAACTTGTAAATAACTCATGAAAGAATAAAGTTACGTTAAAACCAAGCACACCATTGTTTTTCTTGTGAAATTTCCAATAAGTTTGATGTGTCAAATGACCCTCTTCCTATTGAAAAAACAAAAGTTGGATTCAAAATGGCCGACTTCAAAATGGCCGCCATGGTCACCCCCCATCTTGAAAAGTTTCCCCCCTCACATATACTAATGTGCCACAAACAGGAAATTAATATCACCAACCATTCCCATTTTATTAAGATGTATCCATATAAATGGCCCACCCTGTAGATACAATACATGATAGATACAGTATAGATACAATACATGATATAAACAGTATAGATATGTAGATACAGAAGATACTGTATAGATATGTAGATACAGTATAGATACAATACATCATAGATACAGAAGATACAGTATAGATACAATACATGCATATACATGCAGAATCAATAGTATAGATATGTAGATACAGTATAGATACAATTTATCATAGATAAAGAAGATACAGTGTAGATAGGTAGATACAGTATAGATACAATACATGATAGATACAGTAGAGATAAAATACATGAAATAAACAGTATAGATATGTATGTGCATATAAATGCAGAATCTATAGTATAGATATGTAGATACAGTATAGAAACAATTTATCATAGATACAGAAGATACAGTGTAGATAGGTAGATACAGTATAGATACAATACATCATAGATACAGAAGATACAGTATAGATACAATACATGCATATACATGCAGAATCAATAGTATAGATATGTAGATACAGTATAGATACAATACATGAAAGATACCGTATAGATACAGTAAAGACCAAAAGTTTGGACACACCTTCTCATTCAAAGAGTTTTCTTTATTTTCATGACTATGAAAATTGTAGATTCACACTGAAGGCATCAAAACTATGAATTAACACATGTGGAATTATATATATAACAAACAAGTGTGAAACAACTGAAAATATGTCATATTCTAGGTTCTTCAAAGTAGCCACCTTTTGCTTTGATTACTGCTTTGCACACTCTTGGCATTCTCTTGATGAGCTTCAAGAGGTAGTCCCCTGAAATGGTTTTAACTTCACAGGTGTGCCCTATCAGGTTTAATAAGTGGGATTTCTTGCCTTATAAATGGGGTTGGGACCATCAGTTGCGTTGAGGAGAAGTCAGGTGGATACACAGCTGATAGTCCTACTGAATAGACTTGGTATTATGGCAAAGAAAAAAAGCAGCTAAGTAAAGAAAAACGAGTGGCCATCATTACTTTAAGAAATGAAGGTCAGTCAGCGAAAAATTGGGAAAACTTTGAAAGTAAGGGCTATTTGACCATGAAGGAGAGTGATGGGGTGCTGCGCCAGATGACCTGGCCTCCACAGTCACCAGACCTGAACCCAAACGAGATGGTTTGGGGTGAGCTGGACCGCAGAGTGAAGACAAAAGGGCCAACAAGTGCTAAGCATCTCTGGGAACTCCTTCAAGACTGTTGGAAGACCATTTCAGGGGACTACCTCTTGAAGCTCATCAAGAGAATGCCAAGAGTGTGCAAAGCAGTAATCAAAGCAAAAGGTGGCTACTTTAAAGAACCTAGAATATGACATATTTTCAGTTGTTTCACACTTGTTTGTTATGTATATAATTTCACATGTGTTAATTCATAGTTTTGATGCCTTCATAGTCATGAAAATAAAGAAAACTCTTTGAATGAGAAGGTGTGTCCAAACTTTTGGTCTGTACTGTATGTAGATACAGAAGATACAGTATAGATATGAAGATACAGAAGATACATTATAGATACAATATATGATAGATACCGTATAAATATGTAGATACAGTATAGATATGTAGATACAGTATAGATACAATATATGATAGCTACTGTATAGATATGTATAAACAGAAGATACAGTATAGATATGATACATAATAGATACAGAAGATACAGTATAGATATGTAGATATACAATGTACAGTATAGATATGTAGATACATTATACATACAGAAGATACAGTACAGATATGTAGATACAGTATAGATACATATAGATACAATACTTCATAGATACAGAAGATACTGTAAATATATGTAGATATAGAAGATATAGTATAGATACAGTATATACAGTATACACCCTGTTCCAAATTATTATGCAAATTATATTTTTCTCATTAACCTAAATAATTGATGTAAATAACAGTCAGCATAATTCTCATGTTATCCACTATTAAGAGTACAATTCAAATTTTATTGAACAAACTTCCTAATAATAACAGTATTTTTTTCAAACATAAAAAACTTACAATGCGCTGTTCCAAATTATTACGCACAGTAAGTTTCAAAACACTTTATAGGTTGTAAAGAACTGAAAATTGTCATTTGTTATGTTTCTGAAATCAAAAGCTATTTCAATCAAACTTTTAACAACATTCTAAATTTTTAAACATTTTAACAGGTCATGTTACATTTTAACATAGGACTCCTTATTTGATAGCAGCTTCACAAGTCTTGTATCCATTGAACTTGTGAGTTTTTGGAGAGTTTCTGCTTGAATTTGTTTGCAAGATGTCAGAATAGCCTCCCAGAGCTGCTGTTTGGATGTAAACTGCCTCACCCTCATAGATCTTTTGCTTGAGGATGCTCCAAAGGTTCTCAATAGGATTGAGATCATGGGAGAATGGAGGCCACACAATGACTTTCTCTCCTCTGATCGCCATAGCAGCCATTGATGCAGAGGCAGGGCCGTTTCTGGGACCGGGAGGCCGCCTGGGGCGCTGACAGCGAGGAGGCTCCTTGGCCGGTGTAGCGACTGCCACAAACACCATACACTGTAACGACATGCAGGACGGCAGCGGCCTTCTCTCACCTCCCTTAATACTTTATAGATGCCCTGCCTGTGTCTCATTTACGAGATTCCAATCCAACGAATCCCGGGTATAGTCATCTGTATTGCCGTCCTCAGGAGAGGGAGAGATGTGTCTGCTGAGATTCGAACCCACAACCTTCTGTATCAGAGGCAAAGCACTTACCCACACAGCTATAAGAGCTGAATAGTCACTGACTGAAAAAATATGAGACTTCTACTGTAGACTCTGTTATAGCTGTTATAGCCAGTGTACGTCTATACACATGACAGCTGCCCCAACACACCCAGTACTGCTATATCTCTATATGACAGCTGCACCAGCACACTCAGCTCTGCTATATCTCTATATATGAGAGCTGCCCCAGCACACCCAGCTCTGCTGCATCTAATACACATGGCAGATGGCCCAGCACACTCAGCTCTGCTATAGCTATATATCTCTAAGTATTACTATACAGTAGATAGATATATAGAGATATAGCAGAGCTGAGTGTGCTGGGGCAGCTGTCATGTGTATAGATGTAGCAGAGCTGGGTGTGCTGGGGCAGCTGTCATGTGTATAGATGTAGCAGGGCTGGGTGTGCTGGGGCAGCTGTCATGTGTATGGATGTACACTAGCTATCAAAGCTTTAAACGAGTCTACAGTAGAAGTCTCATATTTTTTCAGGCAGTGGCTATGCAGCTCTTATAGCTGTGTGGTTAAGTGCCTTGCCTCTGATATAGAAGGTCGTGGGTTCGAGTCCCAGCAGAAACTTTTCTGAAATACAGGCTAAATTAGAATACACAAGCACTGACTTCATATATGGACATACAGCGCGAGACACAGGAAGAGGCTGCATCACAGTGTTTTTTTTTAAATACCCGACTGTTACTGCCACATGGAGAGCGGGAGGCCCTTGATACTGGCACATGGGGGGAGGGGGGTTGGCACCTGATACTGGCACATGGGGGGGGGTTTGGCACTATGATACTGTCACATGGGGGGAAGGAGAGAGGCACTTGATACTGGCACATGGGGGGGAGGAGAGAGGCACTTGATACTGGCACATTAAGAGGGGGGGGCAGATGGCACTATGATACTGGCACATATGGGGGGGAGGAAAGAGGCACTTAATACTGGCACATTGGGGGGGGGGAGATGGCACTATGATACTGGCACATGGGGGGTGGGTGGTAAGGAGAGAGGCACTTGATACTGGCACATTGGGGGGGCTACTGGCACATGATAGGAGGCTACTGTCACATAAGGGGGACTACTGTCACATAAGGGGGGCTACTGGCACATAAGGGGAGCTACTGGCACATAAGGGGATCTACTGGCACATAAGGGGGGCTACTGGCACATAAGGGGGCTATTGGCACATGATAGGAGGCTACTGGCACACAAGGGGGACTACTGGCACATAAGGGGGGCTACTGGCACATAAGGGGGGCTACTGGCACATGATAGGAGGCTAGTGGCACATAAGGGGGGGTTACAGGCACATAAAGGGGGCTACTGGCACTTGATAGGGGGTGACTGGCACATAAGGGGGCTACTGGCACATGATAGGGGGCACTCTGGCTACTAGCACATGATGGTGGGGGGGCTCTTATTACTGGCACATGATTGGGGGCATCTATGGGGGCTCTTATTACTGGCACATGATTGGTGGAATCTATGGGGGCACATCTTACTGGCACATGATTATGGGGCATCTATGGGGCACATCTTACTGGCACATGATTGGGGGGCATCTATTGGGGCACTTATTACTGGCACATTATTGGGTGGCACTATAGGGGCATCTACTAAGGCTAAAAACAAGAAGTATTTTATATGGGGGGCTCTGTATAGGGGCATTTTATACTGGGACACATTAAGGTGGGTACTATGGGGAAGGGGGGAGAGGAGCACTATGGGGTCATCTACGGGGGCACTGAGAAGGGGTATTTTATATTGGCACATTAGCTCAACTGGGGGCATTACAAGGGGGTATGTTTTGCACATTATAAGGAGAATTATTTCTACTGGGGGGGCATTATGGTGGGCTTTATTACTCCCCCATGGTATGAGCCCCCTAGTAGCAGCACCAGCCTCTCTCTGCTCTGCTATCCCTCTGCCCTTTCTCCAAATCCTTATTAGGAAAACTTTCTAATTATGAAAAAGCACAGCATCAGCCCTGCCGAGCCCACGGCCAAAGTGTTGAAGTGGTGTCCGCGATCCCCAAGGGCCAAGCCAAGTAACTGTAAGTTTTCATGTAGAGTATGTTTATGTTATACACATATAGCCTACACTGTGCCCCACAATATACAGTTTACCTCTACACTGTGCCACACAATATACAGTATACCTCTACACTGTGCCACACAATATACACTATACCTTTACACTGTGCAGGGGTTATACTGTTTATTGTACAGCATGGCACAGAGGTTATATTGTCCGGCATGGTGTAACCTCCATACATTTTATGTACAGTATACAGTAATCCGCCTTGCCATCTATGCTGTGAATCTGGTTTTATATGTTACTTGGTTTTTGTACATTTACTTGCGTGTGCTAGTTGAGACCTGCTGTGATTGTGTTTTAGTTAGTTATTAAATTGTCACATGACAGTTTTTTGGTTTTGCACATTATTGATGATTGTATTTCATGACTAAGAGTATTGCCTTCCTTTATACTGCAGTTCTCCTCTACCACTCTGCCTGCGACTTTTAGCAGTTTAAGCAGTAATTTATGATTTTCTTTTGCTCTCAATAAATCTTGTGTTAAGCATAAAATAAAAAAATAAAATAAAAAATGGTGAGGCGGTTGCAAGTACTCTTCTGATATGATTTCATCAAGCAGTTTTGATGGGGGGGGGAGAGTTTTTTTGACACTCGCCCTGAGAGAAATGTTACCTAGAAACTGCACTGTGCAGAGGTATTCTTTGCAGCATGAGATGGTGCATTGTCATGCATGAAGATGATTTTATTACGGAAAGCATAGTTCTTCCTTATGTACCATGGAAGAAAGTGGTCAGTCAGAAACTCCACATACTTTGCAGAGGTCAACTTTTACACCTTCGGGGACCCTAAAGGGGCTGACCAGCTCTCTTCCCATGATTCTGGCCCAAAACATGACTCCACCACCACCTTTCTGACGTCACAGCCTTGTTGGAACATTTGGTAACATTGGTTAGTGGTGGCCGAATAGAAGCTTCATGCACAGTTGTAAGACTCTGGAGGACTCTACACCTTGATGTCTGTGGGACTCCAGAGGCACCAGCAGCTTCAAATATCTGTTTGCTGCTATGTAATGGTATTTTAGCAGCTGCTCTCTTGATCCGATGCATGGATCTGGCAGAAATCTTCCTCAATGTGCCTTTATCTGCACAAACCCTTCTGTGCTGTGAATGATATGCGATGATCACCCTTAAGTTTTCGTGAAATATCTAATGTTTTCATACCTCGCCCAAGGCATTGAACTATTTCACTCTTTTCAGCAGCAGAGAGATCCTTTTTCTTCTCGATATTGCTTGAAAATGGTGATGTACTTAATAATGTGGAACACGCTCCTTTAGTAGTTTTTCCTTAAATTGGGCTCACCTGCCAATCTAATTATCACAGGTGTCCGAGATTGTTATCAGTGATCAAAAGAGTCCTGAGACACAATGCCATCCATGAGTTAAACTGAAAAACAAAATATTTAATCTTTGTGACACTTAAATAGAATTTGCATAATAATTTGGAACAGGGTGTAGATACACTACAGCACAGATACAGAAGAAACAGTATAGATACAATACATCATAGATACAGAAGATACAGTATATTTATGTAGATACAGTATAGACATATAGATACAGAAGATACAGTATAGATATGTAGATACAGTATAGATATATAGATACAGAAGATACAGTATAAATAAGTAGATACAGTATAGATATATACATGGCCGTCTTTAATATTGATTGGACCCTGGGCAAAAATTTACTTGGGCCCCCTGGATCCCACCTTCCCACACCTTAGCAGGCAATCACGCCCTCCACCACAACACACACACAAAAAATCCACACATCTGGTAGAGTACAGTGAATGACTGTAAATACTTCCAGTTCTGAAGACTCCAGCGGCTCAGGATCAGTGCTCTGGGCAGCTGGGCTCAGGCTGGAAGTGGGCACCGCTCTTCAGGAAGGAGACCAGGGCTCGGCTCACCCTAGTGTTACAGTGCACCCCAGCACCCCACAGTATGCAGTATAGCACCCTATAGTATACAGCAACCCACAGTATGCAGTATAGCACCCTATAGTATACAGCACCACACAGTATGCAGTATAGCACCCCACACTATACAGTACCCCTCAGTATATAGTAGAGCAGTATATTAGCCCACAGTATACAGCACCCCACAGTATACAACACCTTACAGTATACAGTAGAGCAGTATAGCACCTCACCGTATACAGCACCCAAACTATACACGATACAGCACCCTACACTATACAGCCCCCCACACTATACAGTACAGCAGTATAGCATGCCACAATATACAGCACCCACAGTATACAGTATACAGCCCCCCACAGTATACAGTACAGCAGTATAGCACTCCACAATATACAGTATACAGCCCCCCACAGTATACAGTACAGCAGTATAGCATTCCACAATATACAGTATACAGCCCCCCCACTATACAGCCCCCCACACTATACAGCCCCCCACACTATACAGGCCCCCACAGTATACAGCCCCCCACACTATACAGGCCCCCACACTATACAGGCCCCCACAGTATACAGGCCCCCACACTATACAGCCCCCCACACTATACAGGCCCCCACACTATACAGGCCCCCACAGTATACAGGCCCCCCACAGTATACAGCCCCCCACAGTATACAGCCCCCCACTATACAGTAGCTTACAGTATATTAGCATAACAGCCCCTGTCACCTTTTTCTGATGTAATCTTCACACAAAAAAGCTCCACAGTTAAGGCAAACTTCTGTCACAACACTCCTGGTAGGACCTTGATGACCTCATAGCCATGTGACCAGTAATATTGCTAGGTTACTGGTCACATGGTGATGATGTCATCTAAGGTCCTAGAGAATCACAGCTCTCACATATCTCAGAACACCGGCAGGCAGGCAGGCAGGTATGGCAGCAGCCCCTGTGTAGCTGACAGCCTGACACCCGGGGCAGTGGCTAGCAGGGCTCAAGAGGCAGCTGCCTTGGGCCCCCCAGGAGCAACTGGGCCCGGGGCAGCTGCCCCTTGGTAAAGACGGCCCTGGATATATAGATACAGAAGATAGCGTATATTTATGTAGATACAGTATGGATATATAGATACAGAAGATACAGTATAGATATGTAGATACAGTATAGATATATAGATACAGAAGATACAGTATAAATAAGTAGATACAGTATAGATATATAGATACAGAAGATACACTATAGATAAGTAGATACAGTAAAGATACAATACATCATAGATACAGAAGATCATTCCTTTTAAGCATTTGTTCCCCGCAGATACATGCAGTAAATCTGAGCCTCCGGACAATGTGACTCATCAATTAGCAGAAGTTAAGACACATAATATTACTCTTTATTCGCTCGCTGCATTGTGTGCTGGGATGAATAACACTGCTCTAATGCATCCGTTGGCACAAGAATTGTTGAAATCAGCGCAAAAGAAAACACTAAAGCATCGGGTTCGAATGATTCAACAAACTGTAGTGCATTAACAAAATGGCATCAAATCCCATCTCTAAGTGTCTCTAATTGACCTTGGACGCAATATTTGTGTTACATATTGAAATCAAAACAGCATGGGACCTACAGAAAAAGTGATTGAATCTTGTCTAAGTGGAAGTCGCTACCTGGGAGGATTATCAAAGACAGCAACGACAGCTTATCAGAGTATGTAACTGACTCTAGAATGTCACAATGACCTGAAATTCAATGAACGAAAGCAAAGCAAACTTTATTCCCCAAAGTCAAGCCAGCTGCTATGACATTGATTTCACGTAGATGTACTAATCCCATAACTGGTGCAACCTTAGACCGGCCATCTAGACCTGCAGGAGATTTATCACCGGGGCTCAGGTTGGATGATAAATCTGGGATAAACACTTTGGGGGTCATTTATTATTGTATTTACGCCACTTTTTGGCGTATTTTTGTCGCAGATTTTGTCACTAAGTAGTTTTGCAGCAAAATATGCAACTTTTTACCACTCACTCCACTTTTACGAGTTAGCCGTCTCATTCATTATTTTCCATGCCAGTTTATAGCATGGAAAATGGTCTTAAACTACATCAGTAAGGATGCCTGCGTAGTTTAAACCATGTGGCGTGGCCGGCGACACCATGCACCAAAGTTTTGTAAAGGTAGGCACCTCTACAAAAATTTGGTGCATCGGCCGCCAGTGCAGGGGGATTAAGACCGTCTAAATCGCCAGTCTTAATAATAAATGACCGCCTTTGGCTCTATACCAACTAACATTTTTTTTTGCCAGAATTGTGGTGTCACAGCCACTATTTCTGGCTGTGACCTTCCATCCTTGCTCGTTCGGCGCTTCTCGCTGAAGTTTCGTTTCTGTGTGTTTGTGGTTCTGTATGGGTTAACTCCCCTGTGTTCCTATTAGGAGTTAATCCTCTCTGTCTGCTCCATGGGTGTGGCCTCTCTGCTGCACCCATGGAACCTGTATATAAGGCTGAGGTTTGCTCAGTTCTGTGTCAGCTCTCCTGGTGTGTGTTGTCTTGTCCTGCTCCTTGTTTGTACCCACTCTCCCATGCTGCTGACCCATGGGATCTGTGTCTGTCTGTGCTCTGTGGGTTTCCCTACTTGTTCATTGATGTCCTCTTTCCTGTGTGTCACGGCGGACGTGCACTTAGTATAAAAGATAACACACCAACCAGGCTATGGACGAGAGACAGGGGAAGGGTCACCTCCTAGTTTATCCCTGACCTCTTCCCTGCACTGCTCAGCCCACAGGCAGACCTTGAAGGTAGGTGTGCTGTGTTCTCCAGCCTGGACTGACAAAACCCTGAACTCCCTGAGATGGTGAAGTGGGGAGATAGGAGCAGCCTGCTCGCACAGAACCTGGATGGGATAGATGACATAAACAACCAAACAAGAAATGACACTTATCTTCTGAGAGCAGGAACTGACAGCCAACCTTTCCTCCAAACTTCCCAGACCAAAATGATCAGTATAATCCGCTCAGAGCACTTAGCTGGAGGCCATTTAAACTAATGACTCCACCCAGTGCACCTGATTAGAGGCGGATCCAGCACAGCACCAAAACAAATACTAAACTCGTGCTGCTATCCTGGCCGGCCTCCGCACATCGTCAGAGTGGGGCATGACAGTACCCCCCTTCTACGGGTGTCCTCCGGACACCCTGGACCAACCTTATCCGGATGGGACCTATGAAAGGCCCTCACCAGTCAGCTGGCGTTGACATCTGACGCCGGAACCCACATCCTCTCCTCAGGGCCGTATCCCCTCCAGTGCACCAGGTACTGGAGGGAACCCCGCAGAACTCTCGAGTCGAGAATCCTGGAGATCTCAAAATCCAAGTTTCCCTTGACTAGAACAGGAGGAGGAGGCAATGGCGATGGTACCACCGGTTTAACATATTTTTTTAGTAAAGACTTGTGGAAGACGTCATGGATCCTCCAAGTCTGCGGCAGATCCAGCCGAAATGCCACAGGATTGATCACCGCAGAAATTTTATACGGACCAACAAATCTTGGACCCAGTTTCCAAGATGGCACTCTCAACTTGATATTCTTAGTGGACAACCACACCAGATCACCCACACACAGGTCCGGACCAGTCACACGTCTCCTGTCAGCCATTCGTTTATACCTCTCACCCATCCTCTCCAAATTCCCTTGAATTCTCTGCCAGATAGAGGACAAGGCAGAAGAGAATCTCTCCTCCTCTGGCATCCCGGAGGAACCAGACCCAGAAAAGGTACCAAACTGAGGATGGAAACCGTATGCGCCAAAAAATGGCGACTTACCCGTGGACTCCTGCCTACGGTTATTCGATGCAAATTCTGCTAAGGACAAGAATGAGGACCAGTCCTCTTGATTCTCAGCCACAAAGCCCCTCAAGTAGGTCTCCAGGTTTTGATTGGTACGCTCCGTCTGACCATTCGACTGTGGATGAAAAGCCGACGAGAAAGAAAGTTGAATGCCAAGTCGAGAGCAGAACGCCCTCCAAAACCTGGAGACAAACTGCGTGCCCCTATCAGAGACCACATCCGAAGGAATACCGTGCAATTTCACAATATTATCCACAAAAATCTGCGCAAGAGTCTTAGCGTTAGGCAGACTTGTTAGTGGAATGAAGAGCCATTTTACTGAAACGGTTGACTACCACCAAAATCACTGTTCTCCCGGAGGAACTCGGCAGGTCCGTAATAAAGTCCATGGACAAATGCGTCCTGAGCTCCCATTACCTCCATCTCTAATTCAGGGTACAGAGCGGAGACCACCACTCCATCCGCCAAAATCAGCGCCGGATCTTCTGAATCACCTCCCCCAGGGAAGCTGCGAGACAAGGCATCTGCCTTGACGTTCTTGACCCCTGGGCGAAAGGTAACCACGAAATTGAACCTGGTAAAAAACAATGACCATCTGGCCTGTCTAGGGTTCAGACGCTTGGCAGATTGCAGGTAAGCCAAATTCTTATGGTCTGTATACACAGTAACGGGGTGAGACGCCCCCTCTAACCAGTGACGCCATTCTTCAAAGGCCAACTTGATAGCCAACAACTCCCTATCTCCAACATCATAATTCCTCTCGGCGACCGAGAGCTTCCTGGAGAAGAAGGCACAAGGGACCCACTTGCCAGGAGAAGGACCCTGCGAAAGCACCTCCCCAACCCCCACCTCTGATGCATCCACCTCGACCACGAATGGCTGAGATACATCCGGCTGCACCAGAATGGGAGCAGACGCAAAACGCTCCTTAATAGCCGAAAAGGCCTGCAATGCCTCATCCGACCAGACAGAGACATCAGCGCCCTTCTTGGTCATATCAGTAAGAGGTTTGACTAGCGTGGAATAATTCAAAATAAATTTTCTATAATAATTCGTAAACCCCAAAAACCGCATCAAAGCTTTCTGATTCTCCGGTCGGTCCCACTCCAGAACCGCCCGGACCTTTTCGGGGTCCATACGAAAACCGGAATCAGAAAGCATGTACCCCAAGAATGGAAGCTCTTGCACCGCAAACAAACATTTCTCCAATTTGGCATATAACTTATTCTCCCGAAGGATCGTCAAAACCTGTCTCACATGATCCTGATGGGTCTTCAGATCAGGAGAATAAATTAAAATGTCATCTAGGTAGACTACTACGAACCTCCCCACCAAGTGATGAAAAATATCATTGACGAATCGCTGAAATACCGCTGGCGCATTCGTCAACCCAAAAGGCATTACCAGGTTCTCAAAATGACCCTCGTGCGTATTGAAGGCCGTTTTCCACTCATCCTCCTCCTTGATCCTGATCAGATTGTATGCTCCTCTCAAATCCAACTTGGAGAACACCTTGGCTCCAACAATCTGATCAAAAAGATCAGAGATCAAAGGCAGGGGGTATGGATCCCGGACTGTAATACGGTTCAGCTCCCGGAAATCCAAACACGGTCTCAGTGATCCATCTTTCTTCTTCACGAAGAACAAACCTACAGCCACTGGAGACTTAGATGGTCTAATATGACCCTTTGCCAAACTGTCGGCGACATACTTTCGCATGACCTCTCTCTCGGGTTGAGAGAGGTTGTAGAGCCGAGACTTAGGCAACTTAGGCCCCGGAATGAGATTCACTGGACAATCATAGTCACGATGAGGGGGCAATTCCTGAGCCCCACCCTCCGAAAAGACGTCCGAAAAATCCAAGAGATACTGAGGCAAGGCCGTAACGGACACTTCAGAAATAGATGTGACAAGACAATTATCCGCTCCAACCAATGATTTGTCTCGCTTGCCAGTCTACAATTTAATTATGTCTAGACAACCATGGAAACCCCAAAACTATTGGAGCTGGCAAATCCTTCATGACGAAACAAGAAATAATCTCTGCATGTGAATCACCCACCCTTAAATGAATACCATGAACAACATGAGTAAGGCTCCTTTGAGAAAGAGGGGAAGAATCAATAGCAAAAACACGAATCTCGTTCTCTAACGTGCAAGTACTTAGTCCCAGACCCTGAAGAAACAGGAAGTCGATTAAATTTACCCCAGCACCACAATCAAGAAAAACATCAACTAACACATTTCTAGACTCCAGCGCCACCATATCTGAAAGGAGAAAACGAGAACTGCAGGGAACTTGCATACCAGTCTGCTCCACCACACCATTCATACTACCAAGTGTGAGGGTTTTTTTTTTTTCTTTTTTTTTTTTTATCTCTTCCCCCTGTGGTACAACATAAGGACAAGAAGAAACAAAATGACCCCTCTTCCCACAATAGAAACATAGCTTGTGCACTTTTCGAAAGTCTCTACTATCCGAATGGCAAGATATCTGACCTAACTGCATGGGTTCCTCCCCTACCCCAGAGTAACAAGCAATATCACCCTGGGCAGCCGGTGAAACAAAACCACACGCGGAAGGAATCCCCTGCACGGAGGGACCCTTACACCTCTCTCTGATACGTCTATCCAAACGTATTTCCAAAGACATTAAGTTCTCCAATGTATCTGGGTATTCATGAAAAGCCAGAGCATCTTTCAACCTTTCAGATAACCCCTGACAAAACTGACTACGTAACGCGGGGTCGTTCCACCCCGACTCAGTAGCCCATCTCCTAAACTCTGTGCAGTAAACCTCAGCAGTATGTTTACCCTGTAGTAAGTTACGTAATTTTGATTCTGCCATTAAAACTCGATCTGGGTCATCATAAATCAATCCCAGGGCTTTAAAGAATTCCTCCACCGACCGGAGGGCCAGAGAACCGGGCGGCAGAGAAAAAGCCCAGGATTGCGCGTCCCCTTTAAGCAAAGACATGATGATACCCACCCTCTGATCCTCATTACCTGATGAAAATGGGCACAATAGAAAGTACAAATTACATGACTCTTTGAAACTGAAAAAATCATCAGTACCCCCTGCAAATTTCTCAGGAAGAGCAACTTTAGGCTCCCCAACAGTTTGACCTGTACCTGAAGCCAGCACCCTCTGACACTGTGTGACCGAACTACGCAGATCCGCAACCTCCAGGGACAAACCCTGCATGCGGTCAATCAGTGCATCAATTGACGCCATCACATAAACTCTGAGCAATGGCAGTCACAGTATGGTGGATTATAATGTCACGGCGGACGTGCACTCAGTATAAAAGATAACACACCAACCAGGCTCTGGACGAGAGACAGGGGAAGGGTCACCTCCTAGTTTATCCCTGACCTCTTTCCCTGCACTGCTCAGCCCACAGGCAGACCTTGAAGGTAGGTGTGCTGTGTCCTCCAGCCTGGACTGACAAAACTCTGAACTCCCTGAGATGGTGAAGTGGGGAGATAGGAGCAGCCTGCTCGCACAGAACCTGGATGGGATAGATGACATAAACAACCAAACAAGAAATGACACTTATCTTCTGAGAGCAGGAACTGACAGCCAACCTTTCCTCCAAACTTCCCAGACCAAAATGATCAGTATAATACGCTCAGAGCACTTAGCTGGAGGCCATTTAAATTAATGACTCCACCCAGTGCACCTGATGAGAGGCGGATCCAGCACAGCACCAAAACAAATACTAAACTCGTGCTGCTATCCTGGCCGACCTCCGCACATCGTCAGAGTGGGGCATGACACTGTGTTTCTGTTATCTGTTCTGCCAGTTATGTTTTAGTTACCTTGTGTGTATTCATGTCTCTGTTCAGCAAGCCCTTGCTGCACCTTTCTTTGCATCAGAGTGCCATGGGTAAGGCCATGCAGTTTACTACTGGTGGAGCAAGTCCTTCTCTGCTCATTGTCACTCCTGTTTCCTTGCTATGTACCCCTTTGATTCCGATTTTCTTTGTATTCCAGTCTGGTTCCTGTTCCTGGTCCCAATCCTCCGGAAGGGGGTGTCTGCATGTCTGGCCAATCAGTTTTTGGCAGACATGTCATTCTCCGGAGAGAGAGTGGGGGGGAGGTAACTTCTTGGTGTGGTTCACTTGACGTGTATGCCGTGTTTGCTGGCTATCTTCCCCTGGCGTACTGGCTGCGGACCCTCCGTGTAGGCTGGTTTTCAGGGGTTGGGCTGGTTGCGGTCGTCGTGTGTGTTCCTGCCCTTGTACCTCGTCACCCCTTTGATTTCTGTCCCCTTGCCTGGTTCTGTTTGGGTTGTTGCCCCACTTCTTCCCATTTCTGTTTGGGAGGAGAGGGGGGGCTTTGAGGGGTGGGAGTGTCACAGCCACTATCTCTGGATGTGACCTTCCGTCCTTGCTCGTTCAGCGCTCCTCGCTGAAGTTTCGTTTCTGTGTGTTTGTGGTTCTGTATGGGTTAACTCCCCTGTGTTCCTATTAGGAGTTAATCCTCTCTGTCTGCTCCATGGGTGTGGCCTCTCTGCTGCACCCATGGAACCTGTATATAAGGCTGAGGTTTGCTCAGTTCTGTGTCAGCTCTCCTGGTGTGTGTTGTCTTGTCCTGCTCCTTGTTTGTACCCACTCTCCAATGCTGCTGACCCATGGTATCTGTGTCTGTCTGTGCTCTGTGGGTTTTCCTACTTGTTCATTGATGTCCTCGTTCCTGTGTTTCTGTTATCTGTTCTGCCAGTTATGTTTTAGTTACCTTGTGTGTATTCATGTCTCTGTTCAGCAAGCCCTTGCTACACCTTTCTTTGCAGCAGAGTGCCATGGGTAAGGCCATGCAGTTTACTACTGGTGGAGCAAGTCCTTCTCTGCTCATTGTCACTCCTGTTCCCTTGCTATGTACTCCTGCTTGTGTTATTAGTTGCCCTGTTTGTATTTGCCTGTCTATGTTATGTTTGCCTATGTGCCGTCGGTACCTTCTGGTACCTGTTGTCCATTCGTTCTTGCTGTCACTGTCTAGTTCACGCTCCAGAGTGGACCCTGGCAACTTCCTGCGGCAAAGCCTAACCCTACCATCTGGGGCCCTAATGAATACCAGGAGTTGCTTAGTCACGCCCCTCTGGAGTATTACTAGACAGTGGCGCAGTGGGGGTTTTCTCCCACTGTGCTGACGGTACATAGAGCTCATGTTTTGTCTGTGCTGCCTTCCCTGGTTTTTGTTTGTGCAATAAACTCTTGTGTGTCTGTACCTGATTTCTGTTTGTTTTTTGCTTGATGATGCGGTGGTCTCTCCTGGGACCTCCAATTCGTGACATGTGGAATGGTTTTGGACTGGAACAAAATGACACATATTAGGTTAGATGCAGATAATTTCTCTAAACCTAGATGCATCACATTTTTGCACAATATACATGAAAATATAGAGGTATTCACATCAGTAAATATTGGCCAGTGTGTGTGCAGTATAACACATATTATTGTGTAATATAATATTACGTAATATGCTGTCTAGATAAGAATTTTAACTAATACTGCCACTGCTCATAGCATTAAAATTACTATATTTATGTCTCCATAGACAAGAAAATACACTGTAAATCATATCGAAGTGCCTCAAAACTACTTTTGCACCACCCCATATGTATGAGAATATAACTAATGTAATATTGTCTCCTATATAAACAATAGAAATACTATAATACTAAGAATCTATTCTAATATTGACCCTATGTACAATAATATACTGTTACTACTATATCACTGCCTAATACAGTATGTACAAAAATATAACTACTATAATACTGTCTCCTATGTACCAGAATATACAGTCAGGTCCATAAATATTGGGACATCAACATAATTGTAAAATTTTTGGCTCTATACACCACCACAATGGATTTGAAATAAAACGAACAAGACATGCTTTAACTGCAGACAGTTTAATTTGAGGGTATTTACATCCAAATCAGGTGAACGGTGTAGGAATTACAACAGTTTGCATATGTGCCTCCCACTTGTTAAGGAACCAAAAGTAATGGGACAGAATAATAATCATAAATCAAACTTTTACTCTTTAATACTTGGTTGCAAATCCTTTGCAGTCAATTACAGCCTGAAGTCTGGAACGCATAGACATCACCAGACGCTGGGTTTCATCCCTGGTGATGCTCTGTCAGGTCTCTACTGCAAATGTCTTCAGTTCCTGATTGTTCTTGGGGCATTTTCCCTTCAGTTTTGTCTTCAGCAAGTGAAATGCATGCTCAATCGGATTCAGGTCAGGTGATTGACTTGGCCATTGCATAACATTCCACTTCTTTCCCTTAAAAAACTCTTTGGTTGCTTTTGCAGTATGCTTTGGGTCATTGTCCATCTGCACTGTGAAGCGCCGTCCAATAAGTTCTGAAGCATTTGGCTGAATATGAGCAGATAATATTGCCTGAAACACTTCAGAATTCATCCTGCTGATTTTGCCAGCAGTCACATCATCAATAAATACAATAGATCCAGTTCCATTGGCAGCCATACATGCCCACGCCATGACACTATCACCACCATGCTTCACTGATAAAGGTGGTATGCTTAGGATCATGAGCAGTTCCTTTCCTTCTCCATACTCTTCACTTCCCCTCACTCTGGTATAAGTTGATCTTGGTCTCATCTGTCCATATGATGTTGTTCCAGAACTGTGAAATCTTTTTTAGATGTCGTTTGGCAAACTCTAATCTGGCCTTCCTGTTTTTAAGGCTCACCAATGGTTTACATCTTATGGTGAACCCTCTTTATTCACTCTGGTGAAGTCTTCTCTTGATTGTTGACTTTGACACACATACACCTACCTCCTGGAGAGTGTTCTTGACCTGGCCAACTGTTGTGAAGGGTGTTTTCTTCACCAGGGAAAGAATTCTTTGGTCATCCACCACAGTTGTTTTCCGTGGTCTTCCAGGTCTTTTGGTGTTGCTGAGCTCATCGGTGCGTTCCTTCTTTTTAAGAATGTTCCAAACAGTTATTTTGGCCACGCCTAATGTTTTTGCAATCTTTCTGATGGGTTTGTTTTGTTTTTTCAGCCTAATGATGGCTTGCTTCACTAATAGTGACAGCTCTTTAGATCTCATCTTGAAAGTTGACAGCAACAGATTCCAAATAGCACACTTGAAATTAACTCTGGACCTTTTATCTGCTCATTGTAATTGGGATAATGAGGGAATAACACACACCTGCCCATGGAACAGCTGTGAAGCCAATTGTCCCATTACTTTTGGTTCCCTAAAAAGTGGGAGGCACATATGCAAACTGTTGTAATTCCTACATCGTTCAACTGATTTGGATGTAAATACCCTCAAATTAAAGCTGACAGTCTGTAGTTAAAGCACATCTTGCAGTTCTTTTCATTTCAAATCCATTGTGGTGGTGTATAGACCCAAAAATGTTAGAATGTTGTGTCGATGTCCCAATATGGACCTGACTGTAACTAATATAATACTGCCTCCTATGTACAAGAATATAACTACTATAATACTGCTCCTATGTACAAGAATATAACTACTATAATGCTGCCTCCTATGTACAAGAATATAACTAATATAATACTGCTGCTATGTACAAGAATATAACTACTATAATACTGCTTTTATATACAAGAATATAACTACTATAATACTGCTCCTATGTATAAGAATATAACTACTATAATACTGCCTCCTATGTACAAGAATATATCTACTATAATACTGCCTCCTATGTACAAGAATATAACTAATACAATACTGCTGCTATGTACAAGAATATAACTACTATAATACTGCTCCTATGTAAAAGAATATAACTACTATAATACTGCCTCCTATGTACAAGAATATAACTACTTTAATACTGCCTCTTTTGTACAAGAATATAACTAATATAATACTGCTGCTATGTACATGAATATAACTACTATAATACTGCTCCTATGTACAAGAATATAACTACCATAATACTGCCTCCTATGTACAAGAATATATCTACTATAATACTGCCTCCTATGTACAAGAATATAACTAATATAATACTGCTGCTATGTACAAGAATATAACTACTATAATACTGCCTTCTAGGTACAAGAATATAACTACTATAATACTGCCTCCTATGTACAAGAATATAACTACTATAATACTGCTCCTATGTACAAGGATATAACTACTATAATATTGCTCCTATGTACAAGAATATAACTACTATAATACTGCCTTCTAGGTACAAGAATAGAACCACTATTATACTGCCTCCTATGTACAATAATATAACTATTATAATACTGCCTCCTATGTACAAGTATATTACTAATATAATACTGCTGCTTTGTACAAGAATATAACTACTATAATACTGCTCCTATGTACAAGAATATAACTACTATAATTCTGCTTCCTATGTACAAGAATATAACTACTATAATACTGCCTTCTAGGTACAAGAATATAACTACTATAATGCTGCTCTCTATGTAAAAGAATATAACTACTATAATACTGCTCCTATGTACAAGGATATAACTACTATAATACTGCTCCTATGTACAAGAATATAACTAATATAATACTGCTCCTATGTACAAGACTATAACTACTATAATACTGCTCCTATGTACAATAATATAACTACTATAATACTGCCTCCTAGCTGTGAGGACGTGTGGCAGTAGCTCTCCTGAGGCTTTGGATGCCTGGAGAAAGCACAGGGTGGGGCCACTCTGGGTGGGGATGCTCCCCAAGCAAGGCCCAGGCTCCAAGGCCTATTCTGGGAAATAATTCCCAGACTTCTCACACCATGGATAATTATCCAAAAGTTTCTTTGGAAGGAAGGAATGTTCAGAGTGTTGCCAGTCCCAGTGCAGCAGGAAGCAAAGATGAAAAGAAATAGTTGGAAGTAAAGAAAGAAACATCACTAAGTAAGAGCATGGCTGCAGGTGTGCAATCCACCCCACCCGCAAGCAGACAGAGGAGAACATTCCTGGAGAAGCAGACCATGCAGGATAATCTGCAACAGCCTGTCCTGATACGGTCTGACCGCACACGTTACGGGAGTGGGAACAGCGCAAAAGTCGCCAACACGACAGATGAGACCAGAGGGAATACTGCAGGAAGGCTTCATGGGGCCACAAGTGCGGTCACTGTGAAGAACCAGGGGCCCAGTCCCCAATCTGGAGATAGTGACCTCGCAGCAGTGACCACGGCTGCACCAGGTCCAGTGCAAGGACCAAGCAGAGGGACGCCTGTAAGGAGCCATTCTGTGAGTACACTGCCGGCACAACACCCCAATACTCAGCGTGCACCAGAACTATGTCTGGCCGAGCAGATCCCAACTCTGGTCAAGAGACTGGAGACATTAAAAAAGACAAAACTACAGCTGCAGAAATAGATAGATTGCGTCTATAAGCTAAAGGCAGCAAACCCTAACAATCAGGCTGTTCACGACAAGAAGCTGAGCTCCCTCGCTGTGCAGCTTGCTGAGACTGTGCAGGACATGGAGGCTGTATTAGAGCAAATCCTTCAGGAACCAGCAAAGATTTGAGGGACATGAGGAAATACCTGCGCCAGAACCATCTCCATCTAAACCCAAGTCTCCAACCTGTCCAGATGACACCCAGCAGGCCTGTGCAAGACCAGTCCTCAGACCAGCCAGCTTCCCTTTTGAGAAAGGGAATTTGTACAGAGAAGTGGGAGAAAGTGTCCAGCAACAGCAAAGACCTTCAGAGACTCCTCAAAAGGTACCACAAGTCCCAGCAGTTTGTATTGTGAAGCAGGTCTATGGACTCAAGCAAGAAGGTAACTCTGCAGTAGCAGTGCAGTCACCACAAGCCCTGGGGGGCGGTAGAGAGCAGCAGGACTGTGGACTCTCGTCTGAAGGCAGCAGTGCAGCAGAGAGCTCACAGGTCATGGCTCAGCAGGACTGCCGGGGCTCTGTAGAGCAGGATCATACTGCTAGTGACTGCATTGATATGACTGTATGTGATATTACTGATGAGGTTTCTGCAGAGGGGAGCGCTTCACAGTATGTGTGGGATTTGGGGTCATCTCTAGAGTCGGGTCCACCATTAGATCAGCCTTCAGAGGCTTGTGACCCGCAGAGTATTAAGGATGATGGTGGGGAGGGGCTGTACAGTCTGATGCACAGCACTTCCCCCCTTTAGTTACACCAGAAGTGTCAGACCCCCATAGTGCAGGCGGTCAGCAGCCACCACAGCGTCCCCAAGTATAGCAGGAGGGTGGAACTGGTGGTGTCTCCTCTGGTAATGCCTGGAGCCGTGGTCACCATCCTTCAGGTCTAATGTGAACTATACAGGTCAGGCTTTTAAGAGGAGGAACGTGGTCAGGTTCAGACATAGAGGGGCCAAGGAGGAGTTGCCTGACAAGAGGTTTGTGGTCCGTGAACTTCTGTGCCACCAAATGGGTTTCCTGCCATCTAACATCCTGGCAGTGATAAACCTTCCTGACAGGCAGGGGTATGACGTCAGTTTTAAACTCATGTCTGACCTGGACCGCTTTTGGGCTCATTTCGCCCGGGTGAGAGATGCTGATGGCTGGAATAAGTTCAGCCTCATCCCCATCTCTAGACCAGACACAGCAAACGTCACCATAATATTCTGGAGCGAGTCAGTACCACACCAGGATATTGTTATGTGGCTTAAAAGACACTGTGACCTAATGTCAGATCTGACCAAGACCAGGGACGAGGATGGCATATGGACTGGGGGGTGGAAGGTCCTGGTAAAGTTATGACAGGTTAACAACATTACCCAACATCTGCCCAACTCATTCTTTATTGGCCGGGAGAAAGGGGTATGCTTCTATGCGGGTCAGCCTAGAAAATGTTTTAAATGCGGAAAGGCCGGTCATATTGCGAGTGTGTGCACCCTGGTAAAATGTAACTTATGTGGGGAGATCGGCCATGTCAGCGCCACCTGCCAGAACATCCGGTGCAACCTCTGTGGTAGGATCGGTCACTCCCACAGGGACTGTCCAGACGCCTGTCATAATATTTGTAAGGAACTCCCTGATGAGGCCTTGCTGGAAGGGGTAGATGACCTAAAGGAGGAGACGTTGTTGTCAGGGTTAGCAGTGACACCGCCGAGCCTCAGCACAATATGGGTGACAATATAGGTGACATAGTGCCTGACCAGTCCCAGCCAGGAGCCACTGAGGGGAACGGGGAGGTCACTGAGCAGGTTGCGGGCACGTCGTCTTATGCCTCAAATCCACAGAAGAGACGGAAGAAGGACAGGAGCCACTGAGGGGAACGGGGAGGTCACTGAGCAGGTTGCGGGCACGTCGTCTTATGCCTCAAATCCACAGAAGAGACGGAAGAAGGACAAAAGCCGTAAGCCTGAGGGGGAATGGACCACTGTCCAAAAACCTTCCAAAAAGAAAGTAGACCCCGGGTCAGGTGTCATGACTATTACAAATAGGTTCGGTGTCCTATCAGAGTCAGACGCTGAGGAAGAGATGGAGAGAGAGTTAAAGAGAGTAGTAGATTAATTTAATGAGGACCAAGAGGGCAATCCCCCCACAAAAAGGAAACCCCCGCGAGCTAAACGTCTGTCCGAATCAAACATGGAGACAGGTGGTCGGCAGGTGGGCTCAGACTCAGATCTATGATGATGGGGGTAATATCTATGCTACTTGTGCTTTGCTTTGCTTTGATGGCTGACTTTACCCTTAAAGTGTTCTCCAATAATGTGAACAGTGTCAGAGTGAGGAGAACCAGGCACGCGGTTTATGACTATCTAAGGTCTCTTGATGCCGATGTCTTCTTCTTACAATAGACACGTTTAAATACTTTAGGACTCTTACGGGAAGCAGAGCGTGAATGGCGGTCTGGTCCATCCTTTTGGTCACTGGCTGTAGAACCAAGTGCCGGGGTCTCTATCCTCTTTAACACCAATGATGTAACTATACATAGGTTGACAGAGGTATTGATGGGAAGGTGCCTAATTCTGGAAGTTACTATTTGGGGTAGGAGGCTCCGTCTTATCAATATCTATGGTTCGCAGACAGTGACTGAAAGGGTTAACCTTTATAATGAAGCCATATCTCTTCACATCTATCCCTGTCATCATGGCTGGAGATTTGAATGCCACCAGGGCATCTTGTGACAGGACCTCTAATGGGCCTCTTACCAGAGACTCCAAGGTCTTAAACAAAATTATTCAACAGGCCGGGTTGTCAGATGTGTTTGTGCAGGGTGGTCGGAAACCAAAATTTACTTATTTTTGTGGTGAAAGAAGAAGTCGGATAGATTTAGCTCTGGTGAGTCCTACAGAGACCATTGGTGAGAAAGATGAGAAGATCGTCCCTTATTCAGACTATCTGGCCTTATATTTCTGTTTGGGTGTCACAAAGTGTTCTGGGACAGGTAGAGGGTTATGGAGACTTAATTACAGTCTATTAGAAGACCCTTCGGTTCAGAGTCATGTTCACCCTCTTATACAGAGTCAGCTAGAGAGAGTGGACTTTTATGGCAATATGGCCGACAGGTGGGAGGATGTCAAGGATGAGATCAGATCCCTCTTAAAGAGACTGTCAGTTATAAAGGGGAAGAGTTAGTATGGCCAGTATCTCAAGCTGCGGAAAGAATTGGAGTCACTCTATTCGGCGGGAGGGGGTGACCAACAAAGGATAGACCGGCTGAAATCTGAGATAAGGCAGTATCAGTACAGCAGGTATACCTCCCTGGTTCTTGAACGGGATTATGGGACCTTAGGGTCTCCTGATCCCTTTGAGAATTGCCGGGAGCGAGTGGCAAATAAATCTGTCACCGGTCTCACTGACCCCCAGGGTGTTTTGCAAGAATCTCGGTAGGGTATCCTGGGGGTGGTGAGATCTTACTATGCTGACTTGTTTCAGAGGAAGGTTTTGGATAGAGACAAGATGACCCAATTCTTGGAGGCAACTCCGCTCCCTGATACTAATGATTTGGACTTTTCTCCTTTGACAGCAGATTTGACGGTGGCGGAGGTTAAAGAGGCAATTGATAAGTTACATCTGAAGAAGGCACCAGGTCCAGATGGGATAACAGCAGAATTCTTTAGGACATTGAGAGACCTCTTGGCCCCAATCCTCGTGGATGTATATACAAATTGTCTAGAAAGTCACCTGATGCCTCCATCCATGAGAGTGTCCTCGCTGATTCTGCTATCCAAAGGTAAAGAGCCGAGTGACATCAAGAACTGGAGGCCGATTGCCCTCTTGAATGTCGACAGAAAGATTCTGGCAAAAATTCTGTTTTCTAGATTAGTTTGTCTGTCCTCAGCACTGTTGTCAGGCTGTCAGTTAAAGGGCAGAACATCTCTGGAGCAGTCATCTCGATAAGGGAGATGTTTGAGAGATGTAAAGCCCTGAGGTGTGGGAGATATGTTGTGAGTCTTGACCAGGCTAAAGCCTTTGACAGAGTAGATCATGAGTATCTATGGGCCACTTTGTCAAAGTACGGTATTCTGGGGCAATTCATCGATTGGCTGAAGACTTTGTATTGCGAGGCTGAGAGCTTTCCTCTGGTCAATGGTTGGCAGGGTGATACCTTCAGGGGTGAGACAGGGTTGCCCACTGAGTCCGCTGCTGTATGTATTTGCCTTAGACCCATTCCTGAGGTCACTGCAGGAGTGTGGTTTTCAGGGGGTGCCGGTCCCCCATTGCCTGCCCCTGAGTGTTGTTGCCTATGCGGATGATGTGACTGTAGTGATATCTGAGCCTCGTGAGGTGGAGATGTTGTCTGCGGCCATCAGAAATTACTCGGAGGCCTCAGGGTCTTTGGTCAACCTTGAGAAGAGTCAAGCTCTCTGGATATCAGACAGTGATCCAGACTTTGATCTGCCACAATTTGTGAGAGCCTCCACCTATATTAAAATCCTAGGGGTCAAATTTGGGAGGAATGATAACGCCAAACTAAATTGGGAAGAGAAGTTGGAAGCCGGAAATGCAAAGGTTCAGCGATGGAAGAACTGGAGGCTTACCTGGTCCCTGTCTTCTTGTATGTCTCTGTCGTTTTTCCTTTGCCGGAATCTTTCTCCGCTAGGCTCTTTAGCCTGTTCTTCCAACTGTTGTGGGGGAACAGGTTGAACCTGATAAAAAGAGGGATCACCTACCTACAGAGGATAGAGGGTGGGTTGGATATGCTGAATCCAAGGGTGTTCTTTGACTCCATGTTTCTAAAAGTTAATTTTGGTTGCCTGGACTCCGAGAACAGCTCCCTGTGGGTGAATAGTATCAGGGACTGGATAATGCCTTTTGCAGAGTCTTGGGTGCGAGGTGGCAGTCTCAAGAGGGGTCGATGGACAAGTGACTACCTCCCCCAGTACCTGGACTATGGGCTGAAGTGTGTGAAAAGGTGGAAGATAGAGAAGTCCTACATTGAGGGTAAGCCTAGGAAAGATCTATATGTGAGGATATGTAGGGCTTTCTTTTGTTCTCCACTTGTCTTGAGGGATTGTGTGACTAGCACTTTACAAGTAAGTCTGAAGCTCCTCAATGGGAAATGACTCCCCGCCAAATTATTTGACATAGCTTTGTTGTCATTACATTGAAAGCTATTTGTTAGGGGTAACCTGAAATTTTTAAGTGTTTCAGATAGGAACTGTCCTCTCGGTCTTCAGCAGGAGGAGACGATGGAGCACTTAATATCTGACTGCAGGGGTGGGAGGAGAATATGGGAAGAGGTGTCACAAAAGCTAAACATCCCATTACTGCAGTCCCTGACTTATCCTGATATAATCTATGCTGTTCCATCTAGAAATAGGAATGTAGACAGGGGGACAATGTACCTGATCATTTCTGTCATAAAATATTACCATTGGCACATGAGAACCCGCGTGTCTATACACAATGAGCCATTCCACCACACCACAGCCGTAAACCAAATAATGTCTGAGCTCCAGTGGGTTAAGTCATTAGAGATAAAGAGTAACCTGAATAATAGGAAATTATGGAGAAATGTGTCTTTGGTTTAAAACAGAAAATATGATGTTATTTTGTGTGTTTTTTTTTTTTTTTTTTTTTTCTCTTCTTTTTCCTACCCAGCAAATGTGGACTTTCTAAGTTTAATATGATTCTATAGTCATTCTAGTTAAGTAGTCATTGTGTGTACAATGCCTGTTATTTTTTTGTTTTTGTATTGTAAGCATGTATTTTAATTGTATTTTTTGTTTGTTTTCACAATAAAAATTGCCTCCTATGTACAAGAATATAACTAATATAATACTGCTCCTATGTACAAGACTATAACTACTATAATACTGAACAAATGTAGAAAAGTTCAGCCTCCATTTGCGGTAAAAACATCCAAGATTTATTGAAGTATGTTAAAAATCAGCCAAGTGAAAAAGATACAGACAGGTACAGTCTGATTAAGTGATTTCTTTTGAATGCATCTTATCAACACCCCCAATTATAGCATCAGGATCAGAGATAAGGCTTCACAAGACATGAGCAATCAGCTGTTAGGACTGAGAAGTGATACTCTGCAGAATGTTTTTTTATCCCCTGTATATCAAAAATGGCTGAATATTTTTAATAAAGACCAATTGACAAAATTAATTTTAGCCCAAAATGAGTAAAATGCAATTATAAAAAAAATGCCTAGAAGGCATCCATAGCCTTTAACTGTTTTTATGTTTATGTACTTAATAGCACTGTATGGGAAGCCTGATGTTTAATATCTTGGTCCACACCCTGGTTTGTTAGTCAGTCTTAAGGCAGGTTTACACGGGCAGATGAAACAGCCGATTGTCAGAAAGGAAGCGTTCCTTCCCGACAGTTGGCTGCCTGCTCAGTGAAGGAGAGTTTTTTTTGGAAGGTTTTTGGACATGCAATGTTCTCTTTCACAGTATGAGAACGTGGGATCACTATAGCTATCCCTAGTCCTCATACAGAATCATTGTTTCTGGCCAGTAGATCGCTGTTTATTCAGCACGATCTGATGTTCAGGAACGATAATTGGAGTGCCTGCACGAACGACAGGATCACCTGATGAACTAGCATTTCACTCATTCATCGAGTGATGGGCAGCACATTTAGATGGCCACGTTATCGGGAACAAACATTTGCAGGAACGGTCTTTCCCGATGATCTGTCAGACGATAATTGGTACATTTAAATCCACCTTTGGTCTAGCTGAGCTACAATGAAGACCTACATGTGCACGCTCCTGAGAGCTAGGCACAATTTCAGACGACCTCAGTCTCTGAGATTTCAGCTGCCAAGAAAGCAACTTTACTACCAATTACCCATAAGAGAAGGGGATTAGAAGGTCTAAAAACCTACAAGGCCATGCATCAGATTCAGTCAGCAAGGAATTACGCTTGTTTATGGCAGAGAGACTTTGCTGCTGTAAGAGGGTATACTGCCAATGTACCCTACCACACTTTGAGATAGATTGGCCACACATATCCATTATCTGCACCCCTTTAGTCCGAGAATTGCTGAAGCATTTAACAATAACCCCATTGCATGGTTGTGGTTCTTCTGAGAGACTGCAAGGTGTCTTTAGAGAGACAGAGAGAGAAGGATTGCTACAAACTCTATCATTGTTTCTGTCCATACACTGCTATTGGGAAAGGAATTGCACTGTGATATGCTTTGGAACTGTGCCTGTGCTTCTACTCCCATTTGCACTTTAATAAAGAAAGACTTATTTACTGACACCAACGGGCCTGGTCATTGACTCCACCATTCGCCAGTTGCTTCATCTACTCTCCTGTCTTACACTCAAATAAAATACCTAACATCAAAGGCACCCCACCTAACATCAGAAAGGAGCCCGAATTCCAAAGAATGCCCCGAAGGAAGAAAGGGTGCACCCTTCAGTCACTGCACAGTCCCAAAGAGAAACAGAGGGAGAGGTAGTCACTGAGAACTCTGAGTACTACCACCACCCTTATAGACACTTCCAGTCCCATCCTTCATGCACTCCCCTGTGGCTTACTGCATATGTACCAAAATATAGCTGCAATATACTGTCCCTATGTACAAGAATATAACTATTATAATACTGTTCCTATAATGCATTTGGAAAGTCTCCAGACCCTTTAACATTTTTTCACATTTAGTTACGTATGTTGCAGCCTTCTTCTAAAATAAAAATAAAAATAAAGTTTTTCCCTATAATTCTGCACTCAGAACCCCATAATGAGAAAGTTTAAACAGAAATTTAGAATTATTTTTTTTTTTTAAATAAAGGAAAAATAAAAATTTCACATACACATAAGTATTCAAACTCTTTGCTAAGACATTTGAAATTTAGCTCTGGGAGTCTTGTTTGGTTGGAGTCCACCTATGGTAAAGTCAGTTGATTGGACATGATTTGGAAAGACACCCCCCGTGTCTATATAAGGTTTCACAGCTGACAATGTATATTAGAACAAAAAACAAGCCATGAGTAGGAAAGAACTGCCTGTAGATCTCAGAGACAGGATTGTGTGGAGGCACAGATCTGCAGAAAGGTACAAAAAATATCTGTTGGCCTGAACGTTCCCAAGGGCACAGTGGCCTCTATTATTCTTAAATAGAAGAAATTTGGAACAACCAGGACTCTTCCTAGAGCTGGCCACCCCACCAAACTAAGTAATCGGGTGAGAATGTCCTTTGTAAGAGAGGTGACCAAGAACCCCATGGTCACTCTGGCTGAGCTCCAAAGATGCTGTGTGACATGGGAGAAACTTCCAGAAGATCAACCTTCACTGCAGCACTCCACTAATCTGGGCTATATGTCAGAGTGGACAAAGAAAAGCCTCTCCTCAGTAAAAGACACATGAAAGCCCATTAGGTGAACACTGGCCTCAATTATAAGCATCATATCTGGAGGAAACAAGGTACTGGTCATAACCTGCCAAATACCATCCCTACAGTGAAGCATTATGCTGTGGGGGTGTTTTTCAGCGTCTGGGATAGGGAGACTCGTCAAGGTTGAGGAAAAGCTGATGGAGCAAAGTACAGAGATATTCTTAATGAAAACTTGATCCAGAGTATAATCCTAAGCACACAGCCAAGACACAACAGGAGTTGTATGGGGACAACTATGTGAATGTCCTGGAGTTGCCCAGCCAGAATGTGCTTGAGTGGCCCAACCAACGGTCCCCATCCAACCTGATAGAGCTTGAGAGGATCTGCAGAGAAGAATGGCAAAAAAACAAAAAATGCAGGTGTGCAAACCTTGTGGCATTATACCCAAAAGACTGGAGGCTGTAATCATTGACAAAGGTGCTTTAACTAAGTACTGAGTAAAGGGTCGGAGTACATATGTCAATTCAAGATTTAAGTTTTTACTTTTAAATAAATTAGTAAAGATTTCTAACATTTTGTTTTAACGTTGTCATTATGGGGTATTGAGTGCAGGATAATGCGGAAAAACTAGATTTTTTTAAATTTTATTTTAGCACAACATAACAAAATGTGAAAAAATTTAAGGGTCTGAAGACTTTCTTAATACACTGCATGTACAAGACTATAACTGCTATAATATTGTCCTCTATGTACGAGAATATGACTACTATAATACTGCTTCTACTGTATGTGCAAGAATATTACTGCCTTAACACTGCCTCCTATGTACAAGAAAATAACGCCTATAATACTGCCTCCAATATATGAGAGGATACCTACTATAATAGTGCCCTATGTGTACAAAAATATAACTAATAATATTGCTCATATGTACAAGAATATAAACACTATATTGCTACCTTAGCTATAACCACTATAATACTGCCCTCTATGTAAATTAATATATCATATATCTCGCACCATAAGACACACCTGACCATAAGATGCACTTACAGTAGGTTTTAAAGAAGGAAAATAACAAATAAATATTTTTCATCAGACCTCAGATCAGGCCCACAATCTTCATCAGACCCCAAAATCAGACCCCATTCCTAATCAGACCTCAGATGAGACCCCCATTGCTCATCAGACCTCAGATCAGACCTCAGATTAGACCCCCATTCTTCATCAAATATCAGATAAGACATAAAATAATTAAATTAACTTACCACTCCTGCTTCAGGTGACGCCACCACTCGCAGATCCAGCACACTCTTCCTTCAATAGTGTCAGGTCATAGTGCGTGCTTATGCTGTGCGGCATCAGTTCACAGCACAGTGCCTGGTGCTGGCAAAGGACCAGGGGGGGGGTGAGTACAGCCAACACAAAGAACACTGTATTCACAGTTACCCAGTCATATTGTGTACTATTCAGCGCTTCCATAATGGAAGTATTCACTAATATTAGCTTCATAAGATGCACTGCCATTCTCCCCATCCTTTTTGGAGAGAAAAATTGTGTCTTGTGGTGAGGGAAATAGGGTAACTACTAAAATACTGCCTCCTATGTACAAGAATATAACTACTACTGCCTGCCCTACAGGTAGCAGTGGAGAAGCCTTACCAGCAAGCAGTCAGCAACCTGTGTGGAGCGACAGAGAAGACCTGGCCCCCTAGGACTAAGGCAGCAGGAATTGAATCCATGCTGCTTGGCAAGGTAAACAGATCAGTGGAGGCTCTCAGCCACCTCTGTAACAATATTTACTATAATACTACCTCTATGTAAAAGCATATAACTACTACAATACTGCTCCTACAGAATAATGTAACTACTATAGAACTGTGTCCTACGTATAGGAATAACACTACTATGATACTGCCCCAATATAAAAGAATATAAACTACCACAGTCTTGCTCCTATGTACAAAAATATAACTGCTATAATACCGTCTATGTACAATAATATGACTAGTATAATAGTGCCTATGTATAAAAATATAACAGAATATACTACTATAACAAGAATAAAACTACTATAATACAGCCTCCTATGTACAAGAATATAACTACTATAATACTGCTCCTATGTACAATAATATAACAACTATAATGCTGCTCCCTATGTACAATAATATAGCTATTATAATACTGCCTCCTATGTACAAGAATATAACAACCATAAGACTGTTCCTATGTACAAGAATATAACTACTACATTACTGCCTCCTACAGTCAGGTCCATAAATATTGGGACATCGACACAATTCGAACATTTTTGGCTCTATACACCACCACAATGGATTTGAAATTAAACTAGCAAGATGTGCTTTACCTGCAGACTGTCAGCTTTAATTTGAGGGTATTTACATCCAAATCAGATGAAAGGTGTAGGAATTAAAATAGTTTACATATGTGCCTCCCACTTGTTAAGGGACCAAAAGTAATGGGACGATTGGCTTCTCAGCTGTTCCATGGCCAGGTATGTGTTATTTCCTCATTATCCCAATTACAAGGTCCAGAGTTCATTTCAAGTGTGCTATTTTCATTTGGAATCTGTTGCTGTCAACTCTCAAGATGAGATCCAAAGAGCTGTCACTATCAGTGAAGCAAGCCATCATTAGGCTGAAAGAACACAACAAACCAATCAGAGAGATAGCAAAAACATTAGGCGTGGCCAAAACAACTGTTTGGAACATTGTAAAAAAAAAAAGGGATGCACCGGTGAGCTCAGCAACACAAAAAGACCCAGAAGACCACGGAAAACAACTTTGGTGGATGACCGAAGAATTCTTTCCCTGGTGAAGAAAACACCCTTTTTCAACAGTTGGCCAGATCAAGAACACTCTCCAGGAAGTAGGTATATGTGTGTCAAAGTCAACAATCAAGAGAAGACTTCACCAGAGTGAATACAGAGGGTTAACCACAATATGTAAACCATTGGTGAACCTCAAAAACAAGAAGGCCAGATTAGAGTTTGTCAAACGACATCTAAAAAAGCCTTCACAGTTCTGGAACAACATCCTATGGACAGATGAGACCAAGATCAACTTGTACCAGAGTGATGGGAAGAGAAGAAGAGTATGGAGAAGGAAAGGAACTGCTCATGATCCTAAGCATACAACCTCATCAGTGAAGCATGGTGGTGGTAGTGTCATGGCGTGGGCATGTATGGCTGCCAATGGAACTGGTTCTCTTGTATTTATTGATGATGTGACTGCTGACAAAAGCAGCAGGATGAATTCTGAAGTGTTTTGGTCAATATTATCTGCTCATATTCAGCCAAATGCTTCAGAACTTATTGGACAGCGCTTCACTGTGCAGATGGACAATGACCCAAAGCATACTGCAAAAGCAACCAAAGAGTTTTTTAAGGGAAAGAAGTGGAATGTTATGCAATGGCCAAGTCAATCACCTGACCTGAATCTGATTGAGCATGCATTTCACGTGCTGAAGACAAAACTAAATGGAAAATGCCCCAAGAACAAGCAGGAACTGAAGACAGTTGCAGTAGAGGCCTGGCAGAGCATCACCAGGGATGAAACCCAGCGTCTGGTGATGTCTATGCGTTCCAGACTTCAGGCTGTAATTGACTGCAAAGGATTTGCAACCAAGTATTAAAAAGTGAAAGTTTGATGTATGATTATTATTCTGTCCCATTACTTTTGGTCCCTTAACAAGTGGGAGGCACATATGCAAACTGTTGCAATTCCTACACCGTTCACCTGATTTGGATGTAAATACCCTCAAATTAAAGCTAACAGTCTGCAGTTAAAGCACATCTTGTTCGTTTCATTTCAAATTCATTTTAGTGGTGTATAGAGCCAAAAATGTTAGAATTGTGTCGATGTCCCAATATTTATGGACCTGACTGTATGTACAAGAATATAGCAACCATAAGACTGTTCCTATGTACAAGATTATAACTACTACAATACTGCCTCCTATGTACAAGAATGTAACTACTATAATACTGCCTCCTATGTACAAGAATATAACTACTATAATACTGCTCCTATGTACAAGATTATAACTACTACAATACTGCCTCCTATGTACAAGAATGTAACTACTATAATACTGCCTCCTATGTACAAGAATGGAACTACTATAATACTGCTCCTATGTACAAGAATATAACTACTATAATACTGCCTCCTATGTACAAGAATATAACTACTATAATACTGCCTCCTATGTACAAGAATATAATTACTATAATACTGCTCCTATGTAAAAGAATATAACTACTGTAATACTGCCCCCTATGTACAAGAATAAAACTACTATAATTCTGCATCTTATGTACAAGCATATAACTATGATAATGATGATGTGATGTCACAGCCCTATATAACCCTCATCCTGCGTGGTCTCCACCATTGTCCTGTGAGCTGAGCATAGGGAGAGACGTATCAAGCACTCATACGCTCGGGACAGTGTGGCTGAAAATGATTAATAGAAGGACAGTGCAGGGAGACTTATGCTGCGTTAGTTTTATTTACTTATTCCTACATCAGCTGTAAATGTAATTCAATACCAATAAGATGGAAGCCTTTATTATTCCGGTGCTAGTGTGCCAACCAATACCACCTAGTCTGCACCCCTTAGGGGGGCCAGGTCTTAATGATGACCATCCTCATCTTTTGATGGCTTTACTTCTTCCAAATTATCCTTCAAAGTCTCCATGTCCTAGAAAAGTCAGCAAGAGAAAAAGCAATTGGCAGAAGAAGGGCTCCCACCTGTAGGACAGGAGAACACTGGGGTTGGAGAAGTGGGTATGCCAGAGCTGATTAATATTTAGTGTTTACTGTCCAATGATCTGCAGGAGATTGCAGGCAAGAACAGCAATAATATATATGCATATTGTCTCCCCACCTAACCAGCCAAACCCTATATCTTCAACAGCCCCTGTTTATAGGTGTCGCCCGTCCATTAGAAATGAAGACCGACTATACAGTGTGGTCTTCATTATTAAAATTTTCCGGTGGGCTAATGATTAGGGCTGAGAAAGGAAGAAGAGTGTTGAGGTTTTAAGCATGACCTGCTCTAAACATAAAAACGTGGACTGGGGAGTTAAAATTTGAAGCATTTGGCTGCAACAGAATGCAGTTTGTTAGGGATTTGGTCAGGATTAATGGTGTCCTCAATGCTATGAAATGCAGCAGGATACTTATCCTTCCAAATTTATTCTGCAGCAGGACAACAATCCCAAACATACAGTCAATGTGTAGTGTCCCACTAGATAGGTGTGGGCACTACACAAGGGTCAATTGGAGTGCGCGTTACTCCTACTCCCAAGGGACAGAAATGTTATATTTAATTGTGCATTTTATGTATTTTATAATGTGTTTTTATATGCAATATTCCCCTGTGTAATGTGTAAGCAGGCCTAGTTGGGTGTAGTGAGACATCCCAGACACTAGAGGGAGATAGGGAGCCCCTAGTATAAAGGTTCAGGTCCAGACAGGGAGAGGCAGTTCAGAGTTCAGAGTCAGGAGTCTGCTGAGACATAAGTTAGGAGGCACCAGCCAGGGACAAGCTGAGGGCCCCCTCCTGACATGCAGCTAGACAGCCCAGGCTTCTAGTTGTGACCAGGAGGCTAGTAGAGGGATCCTAGCCTACCTGCGGATCAAGAGAGCCTTAGTTAGCTCTGAAGACACCCCAGTTGCAGGACAGCACCTCCTGGGAGAAACCTGCAGTTACCCTCAAGCCGAGTGAGGACAATACCAGGTCAGATAAGTACCCTGATGGGCAGAGGTTCTATAAAGTAAAGCAAGCGCCAATACTGGAGGAAGGATTTATATACCAAGGATTAAAGCCAGCATTTAGGCATCCGGGCCTTGGGATCCAGCCAGCTAGAATAGCTGAAGGGGATAGAGCAGCATTGTACTGTAAAGCATCAACCGTTGTGCCCTCCAAGTATCTTGCATGATTAATTCCTGCCACTATTTAAAGTCTACCTGCTTGTGAAATATTGTTCAAGGGACTGCATTATCATCACTATCAACTGTAACTGTATGTACAAAGTTGGACTGTGTTCACCAAGTAAAGCAACGTTTGGTTTATCCACTGAGTACTCAGTTATTCCTCCTATCAATCGGTGTGCCACCGTTACAGGCACTGGCATCACGAATCCAACAGGGACCTTGCCCCAGGCACTAAAAATACCTGTAACATCCAGGGCACCTCATCCACCATCAGGCCTGGTCCCTATATACAGAGTGTGCCCCAGAGGAACTGTGTCTACCTCTCCTTCACTGCCGCATGCCTGCCCAGGGTTCTCCAATACAGTGAGCAACCCTCGATTGCCTATAACCGTGACCTCGCTTCGCTATACCCTGCAGGTCTGGCGTGCTGCATAAATTGGCGTCACGAACAGGATTTACAGAACATTATAAAACTGTGTGCTAAAAACTGCCTTAAAGTGACCAAGCCCTATTGTTTTATTCAAAATTGCTGGGCCAAAGAACTGTCATAATTAGCGGTGTGAAGATAACGTTTTCTGGACTGTTTGCTGCTTGATTAAGCCACCGCTTGCTGTCAGTGAATAGACAGCTTTTTGCTAAAGATGGCCGCTTAGGTTGCTTGATTTACTGCTGCGTCATCTTCATCCTGAATTGGCAGTAAAAGTTGGCGCCTTTTTGCTGAAAAGAGCGGGAAAGGCTACCCGTCGGCGCCACCGCCCTGTCTGGACATTTGCATGTCTGCAGAAATGGACTCCGCCTCCCCCATACTGGAGTAGCTGGGGGGCGGCCTCCCGGTGCAATGGGAGGATCTGTCTGAACTTATTGGCGCCACCCTGTCGCTCTCCAGAGAAGGATCGAGCATGTTGAAGAGTGAAGACTGCTCTGCTGGGATGTCTGCGCCTGATTTGATAAAGATGGATTGTGTTGGTGTAGAGCCAGAGGACGCTCCACCGGCCTACTCTCCGGGACCGGAGAGACCCGCCTGCCCGCCACCGAGGACGCAACCGGAGACCTACTATGGCTCCTGAAGAGATTTCTTCCAGCCCTCGTTCAAGTGGTCAGCGTTGATAGCAGAGATCCGGGAGGCCGCAATAAAGAAAAATACCAAGACGAAGATATTCTACGAGGAACTGGCAAAGACCGTTCACGAGCGCCACACTGACACCCAACCCCGCCTGGAAAGGAGAAAGGGGTTGGTTGTGGCTTTTGACAAGAACCGTGGCTACGGTTTCATACAGGACTATACCACCGGCAGAGACTTATACGTGAACCGGAGATCCGTCAAGCGGAGTTACCTCTCCGAGTATATGCATAACCTCCGCGAGGGAGAGGAAGTGGAATTCACCCCTGCCGAGGGCCTGCGAGGCCCATATGCTACTGCCGTGACCAGTCCCAAGAAAGAATCGGAGGACTGGGAGGCAGATGAGGACTACTCTGGCTGCGAGTGCAAACCAGCGCGCTCTCCAGAACCGGTCCATCACGCATTCCAAGAGCAGGGCTCTTTCATTGGCCCTAACGTATTCTGGCAGCCAACCGTATTGGAGAAATGGGTGAGTCCCTATCCATCCCCCGAGCTGCCTCGCCGGGAGAAAACGATCCAAGAAATGGAGAATCTGAAAGGACTCCACGTTACCCTGGATAATATCCGGAAGGGTAAGAGACCTGATGCGGCACCGGAGCCTGCAGCGGCTGCGCAGGGTGCACCATCTACTGTACCAGTGCCGGCGGCGACAGCGGAGGACAGCGATCCTGAGACCGAGAGCCTGGACGACCAGATCGTCCGTCTGGAGGAAAAGTTGCGGGAGTTACGCAGAATTGCCACCGCCAGGATCCAGACGCCACCGAGGAAGGAAGAGGTAAGGGTACCTGTCCCTACCAGTCGGCCACCTTCTGCTACCACAGCTGCGTTGAGGCCCCCAAGAAGGCCCTCTCACCCTGTGACTTGCTGCGCAGAGCCAGTTGTTCCAGCGCCCACCGGACCGCTTGCGGCGGCAGTACCTAGGCCAGCACAGCCTACAATTGTTATCCCTGCACCGGTGCGGTCAGCAACTGTCATTACCCCTAGGCCTATGGGGCCAATACCTATTAGGGGTCCCTTTATTCCTCCTATCAATCGGTGTGCCACCGTTACAGGCACTGGCATCACGAATCCAACAGGGACCTTGCCCCAGGCACTAAAAATACCTGTAACATCCAGGGCACCTCATCCACCATCAGGCCTGGTCCCTATATACAGAGTGTGCCCCAGAGGAACTGTGTCTACCTCTCCTTCACTGCCGCATGCCTGCTCAGGGTTCTCCAATACAGTGAGCAACCCTCGATTGCCTATAACCGTGACCTCGCTTCGCTATACCCTGCAGGTCTGGCGTGCTGCAAATGTCATTAACAATTATCTTCAACTATGATCCAGTCTGTCTGGGATTATATGAAGAGACAGAAGGATTTGAGCAAGCCTACATCCACAGAAAATCTGTGGTCAATTCTCCAAGATGTTTGGAACAACATCCCTGCTGATTACCTAGAAAAAGCTGATGCTGTTTTGAGGCAAAGGTGGCCTGAAATAATATAAAAAATTCACGCCTGCCTTAGGCTACTTTCACACTAGCGTCATTTGAATCCGGGGTTCAATTCCGGGGTTCAATTCCGACACCTGAACTGCCATTTGAATCCTGATCAGGATTTTGATCACAATGAAAAATGCATTGGAAAAAACGGATCCGCCATTTATGGACTTTAACTTTTTTTTCAAATTTTTCGGGTTTAACATGCAAAAGCCGGATCCGGTTTGACGGAACACACGGCGCCGGATCCGGCGTTAATGCAAGTCAATGGGAAAAAGGCCGGATCCGGCGTTCAGTCAAAGTGTTCAGGATTTTTGGCCGGAGGTAAAAATACAACATGCTTCGGTTTTCTGAAAAGCCTGATCAGTCAAAAAGACTGAACTGAAGACGTCCTGATGCATCCTGAACGGATTGCTCTCCATTCAGAATGCATGGGGATAAAACTGATCAGTTATTTTTGCGGATTTGAGCCCCTAGGACGGAACTCAGCGCCGGAAAAGAAAAATGCTAGTGTGAAAGTACCCTAAAATGTTTGCACAGTACTGTATCTGTATATACATCTGTTTGCATACATAATAATGTATAATAATAAATAATTTCCTGTACTGCACAGCTTGCTAGTATAACATTGGTGATGGCATGCAGGGGTTTAATTATTAATGGGGGGCTCCAGTCTGGCCATGGTCCAAAGTCTGCACTAGATTGGATAGGCGCCTAGTTACACCACTGCTCTTTTAGTGTCACCCGACTGCTATCAGGATGTTATGCTGGTGGATGGTCCGTATTTAGCTGTAATCTGTGGGAGAACGTGGGAGCAGGTACCCATTCTTATACTGCCCTAAGGCATTATGGGACAGCAGATACACGACAAACCAGAAAGTAGGATTCAAGCATAGGGGATAAGAGAAAACTGCAAATGAGGTAAATGTGAAAAAAAGTATCCAAGGAGGAATGGGAGCTAGACTCATTTATGAAAATACATTTTAGAGTGAAAAGTAGTTTATAGCCCAACCCCTTAAAGGAACTTTCTAAATAGTCTTCAAAAAATCTCTACCATCTCTACCATTGTGTGTAAGTCCTTCGTCTAGTGCTGGTGCTGTCAAATATGATATACATTTCTAATACCTCTCTCTGTTCTTCCCATCCCATCTCTCACTTTTAGAGATGGCAGCAGGGTGGGGCAGGAATTTGTACACAACAAAGATCAGAGTGTGGAGAAGTGGAATGCCTCCAAGGAGAGAAGATCATACAGGCTGTAGATAGAAAAGCACCCAAAAGGCAGTTTGCAAGGGGTGAAATAAACAGGCTGTAATACTGAGAAGATCAGGTCCACATCAGAAAAATAAACTAGGATCAGGTTAAAAACTGAAGATCATGTGACATGAAAATGAGTGAATAAAATGAAGGTTGCAGACTAAAACTTAATAAAAGTTTTTTTTTTTTAAACACTAACATATATAAAAACTTATTTTTTTCATGTCAGTGGTGCCCATAGCCATTGAAGGGAATCTGTCACCAGTGTTCCCCCTATTCAGCTGTGGTTCACATGATTAAGACACTTTTTTTTTCATTTGTTGGTCCAGAGCTCCGTTTTTGAATTATACTTTTTCTTAATATGCAAGGCCTTTGGTGCAATGAGGGTGTCACGATTGCTCTTGTTTCATCCATGCCACTTCCCCCCCCCCACCCGGTGCTTTGATTGATAGGGCCAGACAGTGGTAAAGTACTGCGACCCCCAGAGGAGGTGTTGTGTTATGATGCACTCCCTTAAATTGTTGCTCCCTGGGGAACATTGCATTGGAAATATAGCACTGAAGAATGAGGCAAGAGTTAAATTTAACAACGTCGTTTTTACTAGGTGCAACTTAGAACTTGAAATATATACAGTAGAAGAAGGCTTTAAATGGGGTTGTCTGAGTTATGAAAAAAGAAAATAAAGCACTTTAAACCTAATGGTCAGCAATATATACATAAGTTATGCACGTTTTGGGCAAAAAAAAATAAAAAAAATTTCTTCTCATTTACCTAGTTCTATTCTGTCCTTTTGTTGACATGCAGTTGCAGAGCTATGCGGGGGGGGGGGGGGGGGGGGAAAAAAAATCGCTGAGGTTTTCCTCATGAATATTTGTGGCTGCCACCAAAAAATGCATTTCCCCTCCCCCTGCTCTGTAAAAGGAGTGAATAAAAGTGCTGCCCTGTTTGCAGTTTGACTGCTGGGATACTCATGCTATATGTATAGGACTACAATTCCCAGCTGTACAGTACAGTGACATTTCTGATACACACAGGATCTTCCCCCTACCTGTTCTTGTGCAATGTTCTGCAGACACTTCCTCACAGGCAGCAGAAGAGTACAGAGGAGAGAACTCCTCTGGTCTTTGTAAGGGTGAGGAGGGAGAGAAGATCCTGTGCACAGCATCTATCTCTTCGGTGCCTGGAGAAGAGGAAACCCTGCAGCTGATCAGTACCTGAAGCAAAGCCTCCAACCCTGAGTCTGTGCTGCTTGTTAGAAGGAGGTTATACTTTGCTGAAGAATCCAGTGGGAGGGGAGTCACAGGACAGACAGCCCAGCCAGCAGATTGGCAGTGCACGAGCACATCCTTCACAAAGACCTTCCGTGCACAGAAGCAGACCTGCTCCTCCCCCCTGCTCCCTCAGGCTTGTGCACAGAACGTCATCAGAGCTGGGAAAGAAGCTGACATCACAGGTCATATGACACTCAGCTATCTATGGGAACAGGTGCACTATAGATGAAGTACTGTAAGTGTAAATTGCAGGGGTAGAGAAAGGCAGTCTTTGTTGCCACCTACTGACTGGTTGCTTAGTTAAAAACATACAAAGAACAAAAAACAACTTGGACAACCCCTTTAAGTGCAATATTTCTCAGGCACCAACAAAGATATGGAGGCAGATTGGTTGATGGCAATTCATCACTTAGGTGATACTGGCCTCATGGTTGCTTGGTATTGGGTGGCTAGGCTAGAGGAAGATAAAGCAGTTATGTAGAGGGAGATGCAGCAGTTCACTTTGCTATCTGGAATCTCCATGCTTCATTTGAGGACAATTTGGTATAGTTTTCTCTGAGGAATTGCTCTGCAATCTTCTTCCTCTTGTCTCTGTCTCTGGACAGGAACTCCCCCTCTTGGCAGGAGGCAGGTCCATCCCACTCCTAATAAGAGGGGAGGGACAGGGTGGTTAACCCTGTTCCTGTCAAACTTTCCTTGCTGGTAGCTACGACCAGAAGCAAACAGTAGACTGCATAATACACAACAATTTAAAATTGTCTGGAGTATTACAAAAGCAGCAAAGAAGGGGCTAGCCACAGAAAGCAGTGGAGCCTGGATGCACCAAGAGCAATGGTGACACCCTCATTTAACCAAAGGCCTAATTTGCCTAAAAAGTATTATAACTCGGGAACGGAGCCTCGGATCAACAAAAGAAAAACAACATTTTGATCAGGAGACACAGCTATGTGTCTGCGCAAACAGCTGAATAGGGAGGTCACCGGTGACAGATCCCCTTTGAGTTTTAAGAAGTTCAAGACATGTCCAAATTCACTTCCTTTGCGATACGAATAAATGAACCGCAGTCCCCTTACTAATGATTCTTCCCCCCCCCCTCAGTTTGTTCACCTTGATTTCACCCTAAACGTAATGACTGGTTGCCACCTCATGTAGCAGAATATGCCCCATTAACGCTTCCCCATAATTTACATTTACCGTCCATGTACATTTCAATGTTTGTGAAGAAATCTTCCCGTGTATTTATTACAATATACTCATCAGTCCTTGATTCTTTCTTAATACAGAATTCTTTCTTTTCCTTGAATAATGTCCTCGAACTAATGAGATTGCTGTCACCTAAATTCACATTGTTTTAAGAGCATGGGGCTGCTGACAGATTTCTTTCAAGCATGAATGATGAAAGAAAAATCTCTCACTGCCTCATCTGGCTATTGCTTGCTGAGAGCTAATGAGCCTCTGGTTGCAAAGATCTTCCCAACACTCGCATGACCTTATGCCTGTTACCGTACTTGGAGGGAGTGAAAAATACATTGCTTGTTTCCTGCAAATGCCCATAGGATGAGATAAATATGCCAAGCGCTTCTAACAAATATTTATTGAATTGTTGGCAGCTGCTGTGTAGACATTTATTACACACTTAGTCCCATTGGCCAATTAATAATCCTATTATACCTTTTTTTAATTTTTTTATGCTGAGTGGTTTCAGTGGTGGGTCGTGGCATAACCATCAACCATCATGCCAAGGATAAGTCTAGAAGATTTGGAGGAGACCTTCGGGAGGTTTTCATTTTAGTCCGATAAGGTGTGAATTGTGTGGTTGTGTTTTCTTTTACTATTACAAGTATTGTTATATAGTTTTAGCGCTGTACTATTAGATGTTTATGAGTATATGCAGATTCCTTTTGGATCGATTTGGTTAATTTGGCCTTTAGGTTTGATTTCGTCCAATTGGACCCAAATCAAAAGTGTTCCGATTGCCCTGAAAAGTGGTGGATGACACTTTGGATATCCTAGGACTGTATCCAATCTCTTTCAAGCTCTTTATCCCCAAAACTGCATTAGCAATATTCAAGTGACAGTGATAGTAAGATGGCAATGGGTAAATGGATAGTAGCTGGTGGTAATGGGTATGTGCCGATACTATATCCTTGTGTGACAAGCTGTGTGGGAGGAGATAGCGATTGTGCTGGAAACTTGTTCTACGGCATTCAGTCTGGTTGGCCGGATTCCATGGTGTCCCGGTGGTAATGCCACGTGGTGTGACCTCAGACTACAAGTTGGTTGCCGCTATTAGCCACAGACTACTGCATCGCGAAGATCTGCAGAACCACCACTGCTCACAACCTTGATATCACTGTTATATTGTAAGTTGGGCAGTTGTAACATTAAAGAATCATGCCCCTCATCTGAGATGACTTCTTGCCTGTCTATAAGCTGCTGGAGTTCTGTTCCTGACCTGGCCAATTTGTTGATCTGCCATTCTGCAGCAAAGATGACTTATGTTGCTGCACCTGCTGCCTCTGCATCAGTTATGCGTGACTCAAATGACGGACTGGCGTGCCTAGGGCCCACCAGTAAAATTTAGTTTCGGGGCCCATGTTACAGATACATTCAAATATGACCTGCTCACACAGCAGCAGGATGCTACCAGATGATAGAATTTGGGGGTCCCTGCAGCAACTTTGAGAAGGTAGGTCCTGGGGAAAAGAGGACACTGGCTAGCTTTTCTATATACCTAGAAGTCATCTCAGCTCTGACTGGGTCTATAAAAATAAACTGGGGAGTTTCTTTAATAATTTATCAAGTTTTTTATATGAACATAGGCTGGACGAGGTTCTGTACATTGAATATATGTATGTAGTGCAGTATGTCTACTGTGCTATGTGCCACTTGTGCAGGGGGTGGGAGACTAGTGCAATGTCCCACTACCCTCGTGGGTACTGCAAAGTTGTTGTATTATGTTTTTATGCTTTATGTAGCCTGTTTTTACGCTGCAATGCATTTTTATGCATAATCCCTGCTTACAAGTGTGTCTAACTGCATTTCACTGAGCCTACCACTAGGGGGAGATAATACCTCCCATATATGTAGTCAAGCTCAGGCCTAGCCAGTTGGGACCAGTTCCAGAATCAGTTGAGTGCAGTCTAGCAGTGTGTGGTGTGTGCTGTCTGCAATCTTGAGTTTTCAGCCCAGAGCTGAAGTGCTCCATTTAACTCAGAGAATACTAAAGAAAGGAGACCCCCAAAGGGTTATGGCCAAATCCTACTAGTGCCTTAGGACCTTTGGATTCCCAAGTGAAGGAGTCACCAGCCTCCGGCAACTTCACCAGCCTGAACCGGGATCACCAGGACCAGCCCTGAAATCCTCTACCCGTAAGGCAACGATTTCATTACATTTAATAGTTAGAGAGGGACATTTACACCTGTCAGCAGAGGACCTGCAGCAGTGTTACCTCTGTACTAAGAGACTGTTTAATACTTTGGATGTACTGTTATCAGGAGTCATCTTCAGTAAAGTTCTACCCTGGATTTCATCCTTCCTCAGTTTCAATTTCCTCCATTAACACTACAGTAAATGGTTGTACCTCCATACAAAAGGTACTGGCGTCACGACTACAAGGGACCTTGCAACTGGCACATTAATACAGACCACCAAGGGCACCTCGAACCACCATCTGGCCAGTGTCCCTTACACCAGAGTGTGCCCCAGAGAAACCTTGTGCCGTTCTCCTCATCACTTATGCGAGCCTGTCCAGGGACGACATAACCGTGAGTAACCAGAACTGTATTTACCTCGGCTCACCGATTGCTCACACCATGACCTCACGCATAATTCCTCTGTTAGGTCTGGCATACTGCATAAAATAAATTGGCGTCACTACGAACAGGATTTCTGATAAATTCCTATGTGCCTTTAATGAACTGGACTTGTGCATTGTTGTATTTTTGTGCACTGCAATAATTGAAATTGGCGCTGTGTGAGAACAGGACTTACAAAACCCTGCTTTATTGTGGATTGCCGATTGTGAATAAGCCCCAACTGTTTATTGCTTCCATTGGGCCAAGGAACTGTTAAAACTGTCTGCATGTATTGCTCTATCCTTCTACTACAAAACCGCATTGTTAAAACCGCAAAATTGTGGATTTTTGAAAAGTCAGTAGCGCTGCTTGCTGTATTTGAATGGACTGTTTTGCATTTAAAATTGCCGCCTAAGAGATGTGTAGTTATTTGCTGCGCCATCACAGAGCAGCCTGGCGGGGAAAAAACAAGTGACACCCCTTTCAGCGCAGAGAACGTTAGCACACCGCCCCTTATACAAATGGATTATTGAAAGTGCCGCCTACCACTCCAGGAACGGTCCAAGAAGGCCAGGCTGTATGCAAAATGTGGCACCGCCCCTTCTGCTGTTGAAGAGATGCCGCGCACGGGACTTGCGTGTCACGTACTCTCGCGCATCGCAAGATTTGGTGCGGACAAGAGAAAAGGAGGATCGAGATATCCAGCAAGCCTCCACGGGGATACAAGCATGTAGAAGCCCCGATTTAAGTTCTCAGCTTGTAAAGAACCCTTTATCAGTAATGAGGGGACAGTTAATAAAAATGTTCCTCTACAAGAACCTCCGGCCTGTACCGATCGCTTCTTAAAGGGCCATATACCCGCAACAGTTGCCCACTGTATAAAGTCAAATTTAGCCTGCAGCATTTAAATAAACTGTCATTGCCATGTCTGCTCAGGAGGAAGCCGCGCAGCCTGACCTCAGCGGATCCCCTGCATCAGTCGCAGCTGGCTCCAGTACACCGCCAGCCGCTGCAGCAGCCAGCATGATGCCACTAACCATGCCCTACTACTCTGGGGAAACTCACACCCTAAGTGCCTTGTTCAGATTGTACCCTGTCTCCACAGAGCAGCCAATGGAAATACTTCTAGCCCAATTAGAGGGAGCCGCACTCCGGAAGGTGAAGTCCTGGCCTAGCTCTGAAAGAAGAACCCTGGGACAGATCTTTGAGAGACTCTACACCACCTTTGAAACCAAGACCGTGTCAGAAGTCAAAATGAGGTTCTTCAGCACGAAACAACAAACCGGTGAGTCACTCAGAGACTTTGCATTGTCATTACAAGAAGGCAGAGAACCAAGACAAAACTTTAAAGGAACAATTCATTGAAGGTGTTAGCACTGACAACCTAAAAAGTCAGTTGAGAATGTTAGCTGCATAACACCCAACCGTCACCTTCCTAGACTTTACAGAGCTAGTAATTAGCATTCTGGGAAAGAGTCCGCAGCCAGAGCCTACTAAAATTGCTGAAACTCTTGTCCATACGCCTGCTACCCCTTCAAAATGTTGTCCGGTAGCCAGTCAGTCAGCTCAAACTCCAGTCCCTGATGCCGTAGCAGCCTTGACAGAACAGGTTAACTTTTTGACAAAAAGCCTGGAGAAGGTGTGTCAGAAATTAGAACAGTGGGAGAAGCCTTTATTATTGGAGGATGAGACACCTGTACGAAAAGAACTTTTCCCTCCTGACTACAAAGATATATATCCCAGAAGTCCTGGCGGGCGCCCAAATGACCACTCCAACACCCGCAGGCGACCTATTCGCACCTACTGTCATAAGATAGGACATACAGAAACAATGTGCTGGAGGTTAAAAGAGAAACCCTCGAGGCTCAGGACCGCCCCTCGAGAGGTAAACCAATAGGTCCACAAGATCCCAACTGGATGCCCAAATATGTAGGATCCCGTCCAGAAGTAGCAATCCGAATTAACGGAATTCCTTTTGTCGCCCTACTGGACACCGGATCTCAGGTCACTACCATCCTACAGCCTGCATTTGATAAATACTGGGACCAGAGCTAACTTACACAACCACCAGAATCCTGGTTGGATCTTACAGCCAGCAACGGGAAACCCGTGCCAATACATAGTTATTGGGAGCCAACTCTGCAAGTAGTAGAAACCACCTGACCTCGACAAGGTATTATTGTTTTACAATACGGAGACAAAGGTGGCTCTGCAGTGATCCTAGGAATTAATGACCTTAGGAATTGTTACTCCGAAATGCTTGAGGCATTATGCCAATATATGCCTACTGCTTCACCTGCCTCCAAAAGGGGCATACAACAGACCATCCGTGTGCTAAGCGCACAACAGAAATTCGCCAATGAGAAAGGAGAAATCTGCTGTGTCAGCATCCGAGGTAACCAGCCTGTGATCCTTAAACCAAATACTAATGCAATTATAACAGAAAACTGCAGCACTCTCCAGCCTTGGTCTTTTCAAACTTTTATTCACCGGATACATATACCCTACTAAGTCGGTCACATATTAGTAGGGTATATGTATCCGGTTTTCAGTACACATTGTTAAATTGCTTGAGAAAGATCACACAGATCGAAACGTCGCATTTGTATTGGTGAATAAAAGTTTGAAAAGACCAAGGCTGGAGAGTGCTGCAGTTTTCTGTTACAATTGCATCTGGATTTGGGGAAGCACAATACTGGCCTCTAACAAAGCGGGCACCTCCACAGTAAGGAACAATATTCATTTTTGTAGTGCTGCTACATTTTTCTTTTTAAACTAAATACCGAGACACTCATCTGGTGCTGTGCCACCCTGGGAATTCAAGGTCAAGACTACCAAGCCATGGTAGAGTCCTTAGCACTAGATGACCATCCTCTAGTCAGAGCTGCAAGGAGCTTAGTGATTGTTTCCCAAGGAAAAGTGCCTGTCCGTCTCTACCCTCACTAAACATTATCCTGTTGCTCAGTTATTGCAAATATCTTTCCAGGACGTTATCAGTGTGCCTGCAAGTAAAATTGGACAATCTGCGCAGAGCTTCAGTACTACAGAACATGCTGCGCCTGCATCATGGTGGGAAGAACTCAACGTGAGGGACAGCGCTACGCCCAAAAACCAAATTGAAGGAGTTTTGAACATTGTGAAGGAACATCATCAAGCCTTCAGTAAGCACTCTACGGATTATGGGGAAGTCCGTGGGATCAAACACACTATCCCTACCGGCTCTCACCCCCCAATAAAAGAAAGGTACCGGCCTATACCAGCAACAATGTACCAATCTGTGAAACAAATGATCCGAGAGATGAAGGATTCTAATATTATCCAAGACAGCCATAGTCCATGGACTGCACCCTTAGTTCTTGTTCGGAAAAAGGATGGCAATATCAGGTTCTGTGTGGATTGCAGAAAAATGTATCAAATCACCCACAAGGATGCCTATCCCTTACTCAGAATTGAAGAATCCCTGTCAGCACTGAGGTCATTTCTCTACTCTTGATCTGACCAGTGGATACTGGCAAGTACCCATGGCTCATGAAGACTGAGAGAAAACAGCTTTTACCACCCCCATGGGTCTATTCGAGTTCAATTACAAGCCATTTGGACTTTGTAATGCACCAGGAACATTTCAACGACTAATGGAACGCTGTTTAGGCCATAGAAACTTTGAGACTGTCCTACTCTACCTGGACAATGTCATTATTTATTCCAAATCCTACGAAGACCACTTGAAACACCTTGCAGAAGTCTTCCAAGTCCTCATTAAACATGGACTTAAGAACAAACCATCTAAGTGCTACATGCTGAAGCCAGAAGTCAAGTACCTGGGACATGTCAGTGCAGAAGGTGTTAAACCAGATCCGGAAAAGTTAGCTGCAGTCCAGAATTGGCCTACTCCTACTACAGCAAAGAAGGTGAGAAGTTTCCTTAGTTTTGTAGGGTACTACAGACGCTTCATCCCTCACTTCGCCCAGATTGCTGAGCCAATTCAAGAACTCCTAAGAGCACACCCAAAGAAGTACCAGAAGATGCAGATACCTATGGAGTGGAATGAAGACAGGCAAATTGCCTTCCAGCTCCTGAATAAGAAGCTGACTGAACCAGCTGTCTTGGGATATCCAGATTACTAACAGCCCTTCCATCTCTACACTGATGCCAGCCAGAAAGGCCTGGGAGCTGTCCTGTCTCAAGTGCAAGAAGGTAAAGAGAGAGTAATTGCTTATGCTAACAGATCCCTGAAAGGAGCTGAAAGGAATGACCGGAACTACAGCTCTTTCAAGTTAGAGTTCCTCGCACTTGTGTGGGCTGTCACCGAAAAATTTAAGGACTACCTTGCAGCAACTCCCTTCATAGCTTTCACCGATAACAACCCACTGGCGCATCTCAATACAGCCGAGCTAGGTGCCTTAGAACAAAGATGCCTTGCTAACTACAACTTCACTGTAAAATACAGAGCAGGCAAATCCAACTAGAATGCCTTATCTTGCATGCCTATCAAGGAAGATCCTACTGCACACGTAGATGTCTGGGAAGAAGTGGAGATGCCTAATTTCTACAAAAACTTCACCCAACAAAGCATCCTCTTTATCAAAAACAAAAGAGTCCTAAATCCCCATCTACAGAACAATCCAGAATCTCAAATTGAAACAAAGAGATGGATCAAACTTCAGTCAGAAAGTAGAGTAATCGGAGAACTACATGACTTTCTCACCAGTGGAAGAACACCTGAGAGAATCCGCAGAACAAATGCAGACCCAGAACTGTTGAAGCTGTGGAGACACAGAAAACAACTCTTTCTGCAGAAGGGCCTACTATTAAGAAGAAGCCTGGATCCAGTTACCTATGACAGGGTATACAAAATCCTAATACCTGCCGGGATGCAAGCATCATTCTTGAGATGTACCATGACAAATCAGGACACTTTGGCGTGCATTAGACAGAAGCTACCGTCCGTAGACGATTCTATTGGATTGGAATGTAAGAAGACATTGAGAAGTGGTGTCGAGCGTGTTCCGTCTGTGCTATTGGGTGAGGTGAAAAGCATGACCAAAAAGCACCCTTACATTCTATTGTAAGCCAAAAACAGTTGGAGATCGTTGCAATTGACCATGTAGAGCTGGAACTAAGTCGCTCAGGCTACACATACGCTATGACCAGCATTGACCACTACACCAAATTCGTTGTAGCCATACCTGTACAAATTTTATTGCGGCCTAGTGTGGATCAGGGTGTGTGAGATACACCCTGTATATACAGGGGTTCTATTCAGGTATTTGAAATGCAGCCATTTTGGGCAAACACAATTAAAAGAAGGCCTAGTCTGGTTCAGGGCGTGTGAGAAACACCCTTTAAATACAGGGGTTTGATTCTTTTATTAATAAAACACCTTGCATCTTGATGTTTGATATTCCAGGGTTATATACTGCTGCCATATTCAGTTATGGGCAAAAAAAGTTTATTTACGAAGCCTTTGCTTCATATGTCATTGTGAGATACACCCTTTATATATTTGGGTAATATTCAGAGATTTGAAATACCGCCATTTGGTGCACAAATCTTTAATTGAGGCATAGTCTGGTTCAGGGCGTGTGAGATACACCCTTTAAATACAGGGCTTCTATTCAGGTATTTGAAATACAGCCATTTTGGGCAAACAAATTTAATTGAGGCCTAGTGTGGGTCAGGCCGTGTGAGATACACCCTGTATATACAGGGCTTATATTCTTCTATTAATAAAACACCCTTTTTGGGGCAAAATACACAATTTTTCAGGCCTTGCAGCATCAGCACGTTTGAAATTCCAGGGTTATATACTGCTGTCATATTCAGTTACTAAACTAACACCCGTTTGGGCAAAAAAAAAGTTTATTTGGCAGCCTTTGCTGCATATGTCATTGTGAGATACACCCTTTATATATTTGGGTTATATTCAGATATTTGAAATACCGCCATTTGGTGCACAAATCATTAATTGAGGCCTAGTGTGGGTCAGGCCATGTGAGATACACCCTGTATATCCAGGGCTTATATTCTTCTATTAATAAAACACCCTTTTTGGGGCAAAATACACAATATTTCAGGCCTTGCAGCATCTTGACGTTTGAAATTCCAGGGTTATATACTGCTGCCATATTCAGTTATTAAACAAACACCCGTTTGGGCAAAAAAAGTTTATTTAGGAAGCCTTTGCTGCATATGTCATTGTGAGATACACCCTTTATATATTTTGGTTATATTCAGATATTTGAAATACCACCATTTAGTGGACAAATCTTTAATTGAGGCCTAGTCTGGTTCAGGCCGTGTGAGATACACCTTTTAAATACAGGGGTTTGATTCAGGTATTTGAAATACAGCCATTTTGGGCAAACAAATTTCATTGAGGCCTAGTCTGGTTCAGGGCGTGTGAGATACACCCTGTACATTCTGTCGTTCTATTCTACTATTAATTAAACACCCATTTAGGACAAGATCCTAAATTCGAGAAATATGAGGAGAGCGTCAAATAAGGGACGTGGCCCAGGTCGTGGTGCTGCTGGTGGAGCTCCTGTTGCAGGGAGAGGACATGGTCGATCTGGAGTTTCAGATCTCCAGAATACTCAACTCGCATGTTCTTCGGGGTTCCCCTCAGTACCTGGTTCTTTGGAGGGGATACGGTCCTGAGGAAAGAATGTGGGTTCCGGCTACCGATGTCAACATGGCCAGTGCCGATAACGCCGTTCTCAGCATTACTATCCCACTTCTATGCCTCCTTGAAAAAACGTTCCTGGCGATGATGGAAGAGGATGTGGCACAGGAGGAGGAGGGATCATTTCGTAGGGTTTCCGGCCAGTCATTCACAAGTGGCTCCGAGGGTGGGTTCCTGCACCCACAAACGCTAGGTACACAATTGTCCAGCCAGGGCACAGGTCTGGAGGATGACAAGGTGGAGGATGAGGAGGAGGAGATGGAGGAGGTGGTACTATTTTCAGGTGACAATAAACAATTTTTTTCTGTCATAGACCCCTGCTCTACCAAGTAGACAGGTTGATAAATTTCACTAATTTTTCTGTTAAATTCTTGGGTTGACATTATACAATTTTAGATGTGAATAAACCCCTACTCTGCATAGGTGACAGGCAATAGCATTTAATAAATTCTACAGTAATTAGTGCGTACCACATCCTTTCATTCAATGCTTAAACTTTAAAAAGTTGTCACACTTTTATGCTTTAATAATTTCTCCCATAATTCAACTCTATAATTTTAAATTTGAAAAAATTAATCCTCCCTTGGATGTGGTCACTCTTTCTCATGCTCCCTATCCGGCGTGGAACCCTGATTCCCCTCCACCCGTGATCACCATGGTAGGCGCAGAAAAGAACATCAAAAGTTGATATAGCAGATATCAAATTGGATCGTGAACATCACGTGCGACATGGTGGGGCAGTAAGTTTGCACACGCCTACATGAACTGACTGACAGGGAGTCAGCCCCTGCAACTTCTGGGTCTCCAAATTGGGCACATGGCCTGAGCTTGCCCTTTACCCCTTGGAGGTGCTGGCCTGCCCTGCAACCAGTGTATTGTCTGAACGTGTGTTTAGCACGACTGCAAGGGGTTATCACAGGTTATATTTCCCAATGTTTTGGGCTGTACCCTAATTTTAAAAATTAAATTCAAAAAAACTAAAACCAGTGTTGGCTACCTCCGACTCCACCGCCGCTTCCACCTAGACCGCCACATCCACCACCTCCTAAACCTCCTACTTCATATGGACCTCGTCCTCCTACATCAAGATTATTATTTTTTATTTTTATGTATTTTATGTTATTTAAAGTCATTTCCCTATCCACATTTGTTTGCAGAGCACTTGCCATGCTCTTTACCACATTCTGATGCCGTTTGCATGACATTTTTACAGCCATTTTAGTGCTCAAAAGTTCGGGTCCCCATTGACTTCAATGGGGTTCGGGTTCGGGGTCAAGATCGGGTCCCGAACTCGAACTTTTTTCCAAAGTTTGGCCGAACCCGTCGAACCCGAACATCCAGGTGTCCGCTCAACTCTAATTATGACCAAAGCAGAGCCTCTTGAAATTGGTGATTATGTATGGCTAAAGAACAACCATCGCACCAGCAAGTTGGACAGTAAGTGGGAAAGAGTTCCCTACATCATTTCAGCTATCCCAAATCCAGCAACTGACACCTATGAGATCACCAGAGAAAACAAATCGCCTCAAATACTTCATTGCAATCGCTTTAAACTATGTAAGAAAGATACTCCAGGAGGAATCCTTCCAGATGACATTGTTACAGAGGAACATCAACCTCGAATTCAAGTGTCTGAACTACCAGTTAAACCTGTAGAGCCTATGCAAACTGTTGAAAAACTAATGACGGAAGCAGATCCTCTAAAATGAAGGTACCCCGGACATTATGGAGGGGTACACATGGCAATACTTGCATTGCCTGTCTATGGGCTCTGGTCACTGAGAGGTCAGTTCTCTGCCCAGTGATTAGAGGTTATTTTTAGTCAAGAGGTTTTGGAGGGAAATTTTTCCCACTTTCCTCTGAGGATTGCTGGGCAGAATTTTAATATTGCGCGGTGATGTTCTTAATTGGTCATCTTGATGACATATGATGTCGCTGTCACTTTGCCCGAGCCCTGGTGACAGTGAATCATTGGTGGATTAGTGGGGTTGGGGGGGTATGTGTCCAGGCTCCAAGGGCTGGTTTGCCTGTTTGCCTCACCTGCCCTGGGAGCCTGGGCCAGTTTGTTCCTGAACACAGCCGTGGCCTTTTGGATTATTTCTTCTATGGAGTCTCTGCTTGTGGAACTTACCAGCCGCGCTATGGATGAAGATGCCCCGTCCTGGATTCGGGAGTGCCTTCGTCAGCTGAGCCCCCCAGTACCCGCTGAAGTGGAGCCATGTCCGGTGCCTATTTCCCCCTACTTGCGATCGGCTGAGGATGACCGCGATGTTCCGGCTGCTGCTGGCCTGGAGGCTGAACCTTCACTGAGTCCGGACGTACCTGAGATGTGTAGCACTGTGGGTTCACACGAGAGGAGCAGGTGGACTCGGCACCAGAAGAGAAGATTTTCCCCGTCGCCCAGTACGCATGAGCGGTCTCGCGCGCAGGTTGGAGATCGCGGAGATGTCGGTATCGCGAGAGGACATCGCGGTTCGGCGGGACCTGGATGCCCAGCTGTTTCGTCCGTCAGGAGGACCGTCGCAGGTCAAGTTTGGATTTCTCCCCCCTCCTTGCAGACCCTTTCTTTTGGGTTGCAGGGCAAGAAAGGAAATGCCGGAGGACTTTGTGTGCAGGATACTTTGATGTCCAGTGGATCTCCGCCTGGAGCTACAGAGACCCCAACACCGGCGGCTGCTGCAGCACCTCAGCCTGGACCAGGTCTTCAATTGGGTGAGTGTGCTGCTATGCAGCTGGCCCCTGTCATTTCATCTTTGTCTCAGATCTTGTCCTCCTTGGGAGGGTTAATCCCTCATCCTTCTCCCCCCCTTCACCTCTGCCTACTGTTTCTGAGCCTGTATTTTCTAATGTAGCTTCTGCCTGGCTTGCTGCGGAGGGTGAGGGTGGGGGTGATGCTGACAGTGTTTTGGATCTTTTATCAGTCCCTCAATGTTTGCCATTGTTAGACAAATCAAAAGGGGTTAATAAAAATTGTTTTAAAGAAGATTTACCATGTAATATTTCTCCTTTGGGCTTTCATTTGTCTACAACGGTAAAAGAAAAAAATTTGGAATGGTGAATATGTTGATGTTTTATCTCTGCTCCCTGCGTATAAGGAATTTGTCTCTAAAGGAGAACGCAGGGAGGAGAAATCTGAGGAGGATAGGCGCCGTCCGATTCCTCGCTCTTTTAATAATTGGTTACAGGCATTTTGCATTTTGGTGAGTGTCCTTGGTGAGAAACATCCTGAGAAATATTCAGGATTGTTCCAACATGTTGATATTGTGTTGGAGGCCTACAAGAGTTTTGGCGGTTTTGGGTGGTTTCAGTATGATAAAAATTTCCATCAGAAATTGGCGGTTTATCCTCATTTGCAATGGGGCACCAAGGATGTGGGCTTATGGCTCAATCTTTTGGTCCCCCAGAGACCGCCAGCGGTTAATCAGAAGGTATCTGTGTCAGGTAATGCAATGAAACGTGGCTTGTGCTTTGCTTACAACGAGTCGCAGTGTAAATGGCCTGCCAGTTGTAAATATAAGCATGATTGTGCCTTCTGCGGCTCCAGCCACCCTATGTCCAGATGCTTCAAGAAGGCCAGTTTGCCGTCGCAGCTGTCGGCAAAGGATTTTCTTTCCAAAAGCATGGACACCGGTAAGATTATTGAGAATGCTGCTTGGTTAAGCAGGTTCCCAAATCGTCAGATAGCTGATTTATTGGTTGCAGGATTTTCTGAAGGTTTTGTTTTGCCTGCATTCTCTGGTCAAGGTTGTCCCATGGTCAGGAATTTGCCTTCTGTTCAGCAGATGCCTCAAGTGGTGGCTGCTAAATTGCAGAAAGAAATTGAGTCCGGCAGAGTAGCAGGTCCTTTTGAAGTGCCACCTTTTGAGGATTTTCGTTTATCTCCTCTTGGGGTGGTGCCGAAGAAGGAGCCTAATTCTTTCAGGATAATTCATCATTTGTCTTATCCGTTTGGTCAGTCATTGAATGATGAGATTGATAGTTCATTGACTAAAGTTAGGTATGCTACTTTTGACTCTGCGGTGGCTGTGGTGAAGTCTTTTGGTAGGGGGGCTTTAATGGCCAAGGCTGATATTCAGTCTGCATTTTGCCTCCTTCCCATCCATCCGGCTGCTTTTAATTCTTTGGGTTTTAGTTTTCAAGGTTCGTTTTATTTTGACAAATGCCTGCCTATGGGTTGTTCTATCTCCTGTTTTTATTTTGAAGCGTTCTCCACTTTTCTTGATTGGGTAGTTTCAGTGCGTGCAATGAAGGGCGGTGTTGTTCACTATTTAGACGATTTCCTGTTTGTTGGTCCTGTTGATTCGCCAGTTTGTTCTGAGTTGTTAGAGTGTTTTTATTCAGTTTGTGCAGATTTTGGTGTTCCATTTGCTTTTGAAAAAACAGTTTTACCTTCTAGTTGTCTTGAATTTTTAGGTATAGTTATTGACGCTGGTCTTCGTGAATGTAGATTACCTATGGAGAAGGTTTTGAAAGCAGCTTTAGGGATTCAAGTTTTTCTGTCTCGGCATAGTGTCACTGTCAGAGAGGTGCAGGCCTTGTTGGGTTTGTTAGCATTTTGTTACAGGATAATGCCTATGGGGCGTGTTTTCTGCAGGCAATTATCTTTGAGAGTTGCCGGAGTGCGTAATCCTTGTTTGCATGTGTCATTAAATAAGGATATTAGGGACGATTTGTTGGTTTGGCTGAGTTTTCTTCAGGATTTTAATGGTAGGTCTATGTGGCAAACGGAGTTTATGGATGCTGCTTAGTTAAATCTGTTCACGGACGCAACAGGTAGTGTTGGTTTTGGTGCATACTGGAGTGGGCATTGGTGTGCTGCTGCTTGGCATGATTCCTGGGTCACGAATGCTGTACTGAAGAATCTGGTTTTGTTGGAGCTTTTCCCGGTAGTGGTAGCTTTGGCCTTGTGGGGCAGATTCTTTCAGAATAAACAGATTTGTTTACATACAGACAATAAAGGATTGTTATTTGCTGTTAACTTTTTGTCATCCAAAACCCCGTTGGTGGTAAAGCTCTTAAGACATCTGGTGTTACTTTGTTTAAAATTGAATATTTGGATTAAGGCAGTCCATATTCCTGGTTGTAATAATGACATTGCTGACGCCTTGTCACGTTTACAGATGGATCGTTTTCGCGCTTGGGCTCCATCGGCGGATGTTTGCGGGACTCCTTGTCCAGATCACCTGTGGGGGTTGATTTGGTCTTAGCACTGGATTTATTGAGCCGTTCAGTGGCAGCTTCAACATGGAAAAGTTATATGTCAGCCTGGTTACGCTGGGATCGTTTTACAGCTGATTTATCCTTATCGCCTTTGCTATTAGACGAGTCTTTAGCCTTGTCATTTTGTTTGAAATTATTTGAAGAAAAGCTGGCGCATAGCTCAGTGTCTAGGATTTTGGCCGGTGTTTCCTTTTTCCTAAAATTATTTGGTTCTAGGTCCTTTTCAGATTTCTTTTTAATTAAACAGCTTCTGAAAGGTTACAAATCTATTGGATGTCTGCCAGATGGTAGATGTTCTATCTCACCTGAATTGTTGATACAATTGTGTAAAGTTACCAGCTCTGTTTGTTTTTCTGGCTTTGAAGCTTCTTTATTTCGTACAGCGTTTACTTTGTTATTCTTTAGTGCCTTAAGGATTGGTGAATTGTTGCCGCGTTCTCGTTTTGACCAGCCTGGTTTATGTTTAAGTCATGTTTCAGTTAGAGGTTCTATATTGTCTATTTTTGTTGCAAGGTCTAAAACTGATCAGGCGGGTAAGGGTTATTATGTGAGAATAGGTTCAATTATGGATAAAAGGATATGTCCTGTTGATGCGGTTTTGCGTTATTTGGCGATCCGACCCAGGGTTAGCAACACTAATTTTTTTTGCACCAAGATCTGTCTCCTCTGTCCCAATTTCAATTTAGGGCTGTGTTAGCTAAATGTTTTAGAAGCTTGGTTTGGGTGCTCATTTCTTTTCTTCCCATTCTTTTCGTATTGGAGCAGCAACATCTGCGGCTCTTGCGGGATTGAATGAGTCGGCTATTAGACGGATTGGGAGGTGGTCGTCTGATAGGTATCAACTGTATGTTAGACCTCATTTGCTAATTAACATGTTTTAGTTTTTACAGGTCGTACGGTATGGATTCTGGGCCATTCTTATGTCCACTGGGCGAATAGGAGGGCGCTGCTACGGACTAAATTTATTGTTACCTCCAGATTCTGTCAAGATCTGCTGGGCTGGAGTTCGAGGTCTTCAGTAGTCAGGTTTGATCGATCTCATTTTACACCTACATGATGTGTTTCCTAACCCGGACATTGTCATTATTCATCTAGGTGGCAATGATGTAGGCGGCAAAGACACCATGGAGTTGATATTTCAAATGAAGAAAACGATGTCAGATTTGCGTTGCCTCTTCCCTGAAACGAGGCTTGTTTTCTCTGAAATTATCTCTAGGTGGTGTTGGAGGGTTTATCCTGTCGTAAGGTTTAAGGACAAGGTCCGGAGACGGATTAACCGCGCTTTGTCTAAGTTTATGCCTTTATTAGGTGTTTTTTTCTTTCAGGCATGTGGATTTGGAGAGTGGAGAGGCAGGCCTGTTTTTCAATGATAGTATACATTTATCGGATATCGGTTATGATATTTTCAACCTCAACTTGCAGGCTATGATAGAAATAGCTGTGGGTGGGGTGGGTCCCTTGCTGCCTTCTTGAAGGCGCGGTGGGACTGGTGGGTGGTTGATATAGTCATCCCGGGATGGGATGGACTCTGACTTATTGAGAGTTTATGACTAGGCTCATGGTGTTTATATGGTTAATATTTTGAGTATATTAAAGTTGGTTTGAGTTTAAATAAACAGGCCTCGGCTTATCTCCACTCTCTAGTCTCGTGTTTTTATTGCATTAAGGTCCTATAAAATAAAATAAATAAATGTTATTATTGTGTGTTTGGGAGCATGTGCCATGTATTGCCATGGTTCCTTACACCATGGTTAAACATTGCTGTGCCTGCACTAGTCAGTACAGTGTCACATCAGCCAGAGGAACCACCTTAAGAAGAAGTTTCAGTAGTGCAAGGAACTCCAGATGTACCAAGTCCCCTTGCGCCAAGGTCATAAGAAGGACCACCACTTTGCAGATCCAGTCAGATTACAAAGGGACAACCACCTGCTCTTTATAGGGAGTATTTACTTCAGAATCAGGGGAGAAACCTTCCAGCTGCCTCAGTTTAATGTGGATTACAATTTTGCACCTTGGTGAGACTACAGAGCCTGAGTAAGAGACTTTGTGACTCTGATTAATTTGCCTTACTCCAAGGACTCTCTTTAGTCTTCTTTGTTTTGTTGACACAACGTTCAAGCCTGTGCCCGGAGATAGACTCAAGCGTACTTGAGCCTCTGTGTTGTTCATCATCTTTACATCCCCTATGCTCAGGGAATGGACTCATGCCCTGTGAGCCTCCTGATTTTCACCCATGTTAATTATTTCCCCATTATGGACTATCCTGGTATAATTGTTCCGCTGTGCCAGGTCAGCGCCCCTATTCATCAGTCTCCAGAGGGAGGAAATGATGCCCCTTTTCACTTGTTTAGCACCATTCTTCATTTCACTGAGCCTACCACTAGGGGGAGATAATACCTCCCATATATGTAGTCAAGCTCAGGCCTAGCCAGTTGGGACCAGTTCCAGAATCAGTTGAGTGCAGTCTAGCAGTGTGTGGTGTGTGCTGTCTGCAATTTTGAGCTCTCAGCCAGTTTTCAGTCCAGAGCTGAAGTGCTCCAATTTACTCAGAAAAAACTAAGAAAAAGAGACCCCCAAAGGGTTATGGCCATATCCTACTAGTGCCTTAGAACCTTTGGATTCCCAAGTGAAGGAGTCACCAGCCTCCGGCAACTTCACCAGCCTGAGCCGGGATCACCAGGACTAGCCCTGAAGTCCTCTACCCATAAGGCTACGATTTCATTACATTTAATAGTTAGAGAGGGACATTTACACCTGTCAGCAGTGGACTTGCAGCAGTGTTACCTCTGTACCAAGAGACTGTTTAATACTTTGGATGTACTGTTATCAGGAGTCATCTTCAGTAAAGTTCTACCCTGGATTTCATCCTTCCTGTCTCCGTCTCAAGTTCCTCCATTAACACTACAGTAAATGGTTGTACCTCCATACAAAAGGTACTGGCCTCACGACTACAAGGGACCTTGCCACTGGCACATTAATACAGACCACCAAGGGCACCTCGAACCACCATCTGGCCAGTGTCCCTTACACCAGAGTGTGCCCCAGAGAAACCTTGTGCCGTTCTCCTTTTCACTTATGCGAGCCTGCCCAGGGACGACATAACCGTGAGTAACCAGAACTGTATTTACCTCGGCCCACCTATTGCTCACACCGTTACCTCATGCATAATTCCCCTGTTAGGTCTGGCATACCGCACTAGGGGCCCACCTTGCTCAGGGGCCCACCTGGGGATTCACCTGCACCACTGTGGTCCAGTTCGAACCTGCATGACTCTATTGTAACTACAACATACCATGACATTACCGGCCCTGTAAATATTTGGTCACAATTACACAATACTAGATCTGTAAAGGATCCTGGTCAAAAAATGTATAGAGAATTTCTCACACTTTTTATAAGAAGGAAAATTAGAAGATAAGAGGTTACTAGTAGAGTTGAGCGAACACCTGGATGTTCGGGTTCGAGAAGTTCGGCCGAACTTCACGGAAATGTTCGGGATCCGAACCCGAACCGAACTTCGTCCCGAACCCGAACCCCATTGAAGTCAATAAGGACCTGAACTTTTGGGCACTAAAAAGGCTGTAAAACAGCCCAGGAAAGAGCTAGAGGGCTGCAAAAGGCAGCAACATGTAGGTAAATCCCCTGCAAACAAATGTGGATAGGGAAATGAATTAAAATAAAAATAAAAAAAATAAAAATGACCCAATATCAATTGGACAGAGGTCCCATAGCAGAGAATCTGGCTTCACGTCAGCAGAGAATCAGTCTCTTCATGCCATAGCAAAGAATCTGGCTTCATGTCAGCACAGAATCAGTCTCTTCATGCCATAGCAGAGAATCTGGCTTCATGTCAGCAGAGAATCAGTCTTCATGTCATAGCAGAGAATCAGGCTTCACGTCACCCACCACTGGAACAAGCCACTGTCACACATTTAGGCCCAGGCACCCAGGCAGAGGAGAGAGGTCCCGTAACAGAGAATCTGGCCTGATGTCAGCGCAGAATCAGTCTTCATGTCATAGCAGAGAATTAGGCTTCACGTCACCCACCACTGGAACAGACCACTGTCACACATTTAGGCCCAGGCACCCAGGCAGAGGAGAGAGGTCCCGTAACAGAGAATCTGGCCTGATGTCAGCGCAGAATCAGTCTTCATGTCATAGCAGAGAATTAGGCTTCACGTCACCCACCACTGGAACAGGCCACTGTCACACATTTAGGCCCAGGCACCCAGGCAGAGGAGAGAGGTCCCGTAATAGAGAATCTGGCCTTATGTCAGCGCAGAATCAGTCTTCATGTCATAGCAGAGAATCAGGCTTCACGTCACCCACCACTGGAACAGGCCACTGTCACACATTTAGGCCCAGGCACCCAGGCAGAGGAGAGAGGTCCCGTAACAGAGAATCTGGCCTTATCTCAGCGCAGAATCAGTCTTCATGTCATAGCAGAGAATCAGGCTTCACGTCACCCACCACTGGAACAGGCCACTGTCACACATTTAGGCACAGGCACCCAGGCAGAGGAGAGAGGTCCCGTAACAGAGAATCTGGCCTTATGTCAGCGCAGAATCAGTCTTCATGTCATAGCAGAGAATCAGGCTTCACGTCACCCACCACTGGAACAGGCCACTGTCACACTTTTAGGCCCAGGCACCCAGGCAGAGGAGAGAGGTCCCGTAACAGAGAATCTGGCCTTATGTCAGCGCAGAATCAGTCTTCATGTCATAGCAGAGAATCAGGCTTCACGTCACCCACCACTGGAACAGGCCACTGTCACACATTTAGGCCCAGGCACCCAGGCAGAGGAGAGAGGTCCCGTAATAGAGAATCTGGCCTTATGTCAGCGCAGAATCAGTCTTCATGTCATAGCAGAGAATCAGGCTTCACGTCACCCACCACTGGAACAGGCCACTGTCACACATTTAGGCCCAGGCACCCAGGCAGAGGAGAGAGGTCCCGTAACAGAGAATCTGGCCTTATGTCAGCGCAGAATCAGTCTTCATGTCATAGCAGAGAATCAGGCTTCACGTCACCCACCACTGGAACAGGCCACTGTCACACATTTAGGCCCAGGCACCCAGGCAGAGGAGAGAGGTCCCGTAACAGAGAATCTGGCCTTATGTCAGCGCAGAATCAGTCTTCATGTCATAGCAGAGAATCAGGCTTCACGTCACCCACCACTGGAACAGGCCACTGTCACACATTTAGGCCCAGGCACCCAGGCAGAGGAGAGAGGTCCGTAACAGAGAATCTGGCCTGATGTCAGCGCAGAATCTGTCTTCATGTCATAGCAGAGAATCAGGCTTCACGTCACCCACCACTGGAACAGGCCACTGTCACACATTTAGGCCCAGGCACCCAGGCAGAGGAGAGAGGTCCCGTAACAGAGAATCTGGCCTTATGTCAGCGCAGAATCAGTCTTCATGTCATAGCAGAGAATCAGGCTTCACGTCACCCACCACTGGAACAGGCCACTGTCACACATTTAGGCCCAGGCACCCAGACAGAGGAGAGTGGTCCCGTAACAGAGAATCTGGCCTTATATCAGCGCAGAATCTGTCTTCATGTCATAGCAGAGAATCAGGCTTCACGTCACCCACCACTGGAACAGGCCACTGTCACACATTTAGGCCCAGGCACCCAAACAGAGGAGAGAGGTCCTGTAACAGAGAATCTGGCCTTATGTCAGCACAGAATCTGTCTTCATGTCATAGCAGAGAATCAGGCATCACGTCACCCACCACTGGAACAGGCCACTGTGACACATTTAGGCCCAGGCACCCAGGCAGAGGAGAGAGGTCCTGTAACAGAGAATCTGGCCTTATGTCAGCGCAGAATCAGTCTTCATGTCATAGCAGAGAATCAGGCTTCACGTCACCCACCACTGGAACAGGCCACTGTCACACATTTAGGCCCCGGCACCCAGACAGAGGAGAGCGGTCCCGTAACAGAGAATCTGGCCTTATGTCAGTGCAGAATCTGTCTTCATGTCATAGCAGAGAATCAGGCTTCACGTCACCCACCACTGGAACAGGCCACTGTCACACATTTAGGCCCCGGCACCCAGACAGAGGAGAGAGGTCCTGTAACAGAGAATCTGGCCTTATGTCAGCACAGAATCTGTCTTCATGTCATAGCAGAGAATCAGGCATCAGGTCACCCACCACGGGAACAGGCCACTGTCACACATTTAGGCCCAGGCACCCAGGCAGAGGAGAGAGGTCCCGTAACAGAGAATCTGGCCTTATGTCAGCGCAGAATCAGTCTTCATGTCATAGCAGAGAATCAGGCTTCACGTCACCCACCACTGGAACAGGCCACTGTCACATATTTAGGCCCCGGCACCCAGACAGAGGAGAGAGGTCCCGTAACAGAGAATCTGGCCTTATATCAGCGCAGAATCAGTCTTCATGTCATAGCAGAGAATCAGGCTTCACGTCACCCACCACTGGAACAGGCCACTGTCACACATTTAGGCCCAGGCACCCAGGCAGAGGAGAGAGGTCCCGTAACAGAGAATCTGGCCTTATGTCAGCACAGAATCTGTCTTCATGTCATTGCAGAGAATCAGGCTTCACGTCACCCACCACTGGAACAGGCCACTGTCACATATTTAGGCCCAGGCACCCAGGCAGAGGAGAGAGGTCGCGTAACAGAGAATCTGGCTTCATGTCAGCACAGAATAAGTCTTCATGTCATAGCAGAAAATCAAGCTTCACGTCACCCACCACTGGAATAGGCCACTGTCACATATTTAGGCCCAGGCACCCAGGCAAAGGAGAGAGGTCGCGTAACAGAGAATCTGGCTTCATGTCAGCACAGAATAAGTCTTCATGTCATAGCAGAGAATCAGGCTTCACGTCACCCACCACTGGAACAGGCCACTGTCACATATTTAGGCCCAGGCACCCAGGCAGAGGAGAGAGGTCGCGTAACAGAGAATCTGGCTTCATGTCAGCACAGAATAAGTCTTCATGTCATAGCAGAGAATCAGGCTTCACGTCACCCACCACTGGAACAGGCCACTGTCAGATATTTTTAGGCCCCGGCACCCAGACAGAGGAGAGGTTCATTCAACTTTGGGTTGCCTCGCAATATAATGGTAAAATGAAAATAAAAATAGTATTGAATGAGGAAGTGCCCTGGAGTAGAATAATATATTGTTAAGGGGAGGTAGTTAATATCTAATCTGCACAAGGGATGGACAGGTCCTGTGGGATCCATGCCTGGTTCATTTTTATGAACGTCAACTTGTCCACATTGGCTGTAGACAGGCGGCGGCGTTTGTCTGTAATGACGCCCCCTGCCGTGCTGAATACACGTTCAGACAAAACGCTGGCCGCCGGGCAGGCCAGCACCTCCAAGGCATAAAAGGCTAGCTCTGGCCACGTGGACAATTTGGAGACCCAGAAGTTGGTCCACCTGGTGGGTACGTCGCATATGAGGCGGTGAGCGGGAAGGGCGAAGTTACGCTGTAGCGCAGACAGGCGAGCAGCGGCAGGGTGTGAACGCCGGAAGCGCGAACAGACGGCCGGCACTTTATGCAGCAGCTCTGACATGTCGGGGTAGTTGCGAATGAACTTCTGCACCAGCAAATTCAGCACATGCGCCAGGCAAGGGATGTGCGTCAAACCGGCTAGTCCCAGAGCTGCAACGAGATTTCGCCCATTATCGCACACCACCAGGCCGAGCTTGAGGCTGACCGGCAGCAACCACTCGTCGGTCTGTTGTTCTATACCCCGCCACAACTCCTGTGCAGTGTGGGGCCTGTCCCCCGAACATATGAGTTTCAGAATGGCCTGCTGAGGTTTACCCCGTGCTGTGCTGAAGTTGGTGGTGAAGGTGTGTGGCTGACTGGATGAGCAGGTGGAAGAAGAGGAGGAGGAAGCTGAGTAGGAGGAGGAGGAGACAGGAGGCAAAGAATGTTGCCCTGCGATCCTTGGCGGCGGAAGGACGTGCGCCAAACAGCTTCCCGCCTGGGGTTCAGCCGCCACTACATTTACCCAGTGTGCAGTTAGGGATATATAGCGTCCCTGGCCGTGCTTACTGGTCCACGTATTTGTGGTTAGGTGGACCTTGCCACAGATGGCGTTGCGCAGTGCACACTTGATTTTATCGGACACTTGTTTGTGCAGGGAAGGCACGGCTCTTTTGGAGAAGTAGTGGCGGCTGGGAACAACATACTGTGGGACAGCAAGTGACATGAGCTGTTTGAAGCTGTGTGTGTCCACCAGCCTAAATGACAGCAATTAATAGGCCAGTAGTTTAGAAATGCTGGCATTCAGGGCCAGGGATCGAGGGTGGCTAGGTGGGAATTTACGCTTTCTCTCAAATGTTTGTGAGATGGAGAGCTGAACGCTGCCATGTGACATGGTTGAGATGCTTGGTGACGCAGGTGGTGGTGTTGGTGGTACATCCCATGTTTGCTGGGCGGCAGGTGCCAACGTTCCTCCAGAGGCAGAGGAAGAGGCCGAGGCGGCGGCAGCAGCAGCAGAAGAGGCCGAGGCGGCGGCAGCAGCAGAAGAGGCCGAGGCGGCAGCAGCAGAAGAGGTAGCAGGGGGAGCCTGAGTGACTTCCTTGTTTTTAAGGTGTTTACTCCACTGCAGTTCATGCTTTGCATGCAGGTGCCTGGTCATGCAGGTTGTGCTAAGGTTCAGAACGTTAATGCCTCGCTTCTGGCTCTGATAGCACAGCGTGCAAACCACTCGGGTCTTGTCATCAGCACATTGTTTAAAGAAGTGCCATGCCAGGGAACTCCTTGAAGCTGCCTTTGGGGTGCTCGGTCCCAGATGGCGGCGGTCAGTAGCAGGCGTAGTCTCTTGGCGGCGGGTGTTCTGATTTTGCCCACTGCTCCCTCTTTTGCTACGCTGTTGGCTCGGTCTCACCACTGCCTCTTCCTCCGAACTCTGAAAGTCAGTGGCACGACCTTCATTCCATGTGGGGTCTAGGACCTCATCATCCCCTGCATCGTCTTCGACCCAGTCTTGACCCCTGACCTCCTGTTCAGTCTGCACACTGCAGAAAGACGCAGCAGTTGGCACCTGTGTTTCGTCATCATCAGAGACGTGCTGAGGTGGTATTCCCATGTCCTCATCATCAGGAAACATAAGTGGTTGTGCGTTAGTGCATTCTATCTCTTCCACCCCTGGTGAAGGGCTAGGTGGATGCCCTTGGGAAACCCTGGCAGCAGAGTCTTCAAACAGCATAAGAGACTGCTGCATAACTTGAGGCTCAGACAGTTTCTCTGATATGCATGGGGGTGATGTGACAGACTGATGGGCTTGGTTTTCATGCGCCATCTGTGCGCTTTCTGCAGAAGACTGGGTGGGAGATAATGTGAACGTGCTGGATGCACTGTCGGCCACCCAATTGACTAATGCCTGTACCTGCTCAGGCCTTACTATCCTTAGAACGGCATTGGGCCCCACCAAATATGGCTGTAAATTCTGCTGGCTACTGGGACCTGAGGTAGTTGGTACACTAGGACGTGTGGCTGTGGCAGAACGGCCACGTCCTCTCCCAGCACCAGAGGGTCCACTAACACCACCACGACCATGTCCACGTCCGCGTCCGCGTCCCTTATTAGATGTTTTCCTCATTGTTCCCGTTCACCACAATTTTGAGAATGGCAAATTTGGGAATAGTTTTTCAACCCAGAACAAAAAATGTGCTTTTACGGTCACTACAAATAACTTGACCAGCTAAAATAGTACAGATTTGGTTGAATAGAAATGTGAGGCCTGTTTTTTTTTGCGCTGTGTGACAGGTATAGGTTTAATCACAGAATCAGACTTCTATCTGCACGGTAGCGTGTGTCTTAGGTTTTTCTGAATGACACTATCAGTACCTTCAATGTAAGATATCCTTTTTGGGATAGATTTCAAGTAGGCCTCAAATACCAGAAACTAGTTATTTTGAGAATGGCAAATTTGGGAATAGTTTTTCAACCCAGAACAAAAAGTGTGCTTTTACGGTCACTACAAATAACTTGACCAGCTAAAACAGTACAGATTTGGTTGAATAGAGATGTGAGGCCTGTTTTTTTTTGCGCTGTGTGACAGGTATAGGTTTAATCACAGAATCAGACTTCTATCTGCACGGTAGCGTGTGTCTTAGGTTTTTCTGAATGACACTATCAGTACCTTCAATGTAAGATATCCTTTTTGGCATAGATTTCAAGTAGGCCTCAAATACCAGAAACAAGTTATTTTGAGAATGGCAAATTTGGGAATAGTTTTTCAACCCAGAAAAAAAAGTGTGCTTTTACGGTCACTACAAATAACTTGACCAGCTAAAACAGTACAGATTTGGTTGAATAGAGATGTGAGGCCTGTTTTTTTTTGCACTGTGTGACAGGTATAGGTTTAATCACAGAATCAGACTTCTATCTGCACGCTAGCGTGTGTCTTAGGTTTTTCTGAATGACACTATCAGCACCTTCAATGTAAGATATCCTTTTTGGGATAGATTTCAAGTAGGCCTCATATACCAGAAACTAGTTATTTTGAGAATGGCAAATTTGGGAATAGTTTTTCAACCCAGAACAAAAAGTGTGCTTTTACGGTCACTACAAATAACTTGACCAGCCAAAACAGTACAGATTTGGTTGAATAGAAATGTCAGGTCTATTTTTTAGGCGCTGGGTGACAGGCTCAACTTGCCCCTGATGTAGTATATGGCCAAAAAATAACCACACTGTTGATGGTTAAATGCACTTGGGTGACACAGGCTCAGCCTGCACCAGATGTAGTATATGGCCAAAAAATAATCAGACTGTTGATGGTTAAATGCACTTCGGTGACACAGGCTCAGCCTGCAGCTGATGTAGTATATGGCCAAAAAATAACCAGACTGTTGATGGTTAAATGCACTTCGGTGACACAGGCTCAGCCTGCAGCTGATATAGGATATAGCACAAAATAACCACACTATTGATGGTTAAATACACTTGGTGATAGCTTGTGCTGGCGCACCACAAGTCACAAAATGGCCGCCGATCACCCCAGAAAAAAAGTGATCTAAAAACGCTCTGGGCAGCCTCAAAAAAGTGAGCAAGTCAATATTAGCACTTCAATGATCCACAGCTGCAGATCAATCACAGAATGAAGTCTTTTGGAGGAGTTAATCTGCCTAATCTCGCCCTAACGTCGCAGCTGCAACCTCTCCCTATGCTTGAATCAGCAGAGTGACGTGCAGCGCTACGTGACCCAAGCTTATTTAGAGGCTGGGTCACATGCTGCACTGGCCAATCACAGCCATGCCAATAGTAGGCAAGGCTGTGATGGCCTCTTGGGGCAAGTAGTATGACGCTTGTTGTTTGGCTGCTTTGCAGCCTTTCAAAAAGCGCCAAGAAAGCGCCGAACACCGAACCCGAACACAGACTTTTACGAAAATGTCCGGGTTCGGGTCCGTGTCACGGACACCCCAAAATTCGGTACGAACACGAACTATACAGTTCGGGTTCGCTCATCCCTAGTTACTAGTGAATAGTACTGCTATGTAAAGTGGCCATATAGGTTGTTTTTTCTATTTTTACATGTTAGTGCCTACATTATACTGACAAACAGTGTTCTGCCTCCAGCACAGGGAGATTCATTTCAATTCACGTCTATTTGATTTCTAATTCATTCTGCTGCAATTTCTGTATTCCTGTAGTTATTAGTTAGGTAACAGCACCATCTAGCAGTGGCAAAAATGTATTGCACATTGTTTTCTTGTTAATAAAGATTATTGCTTTGTGGGAGGTGCTAGGCATTGTGGGTAGTGCAAGGCATTCTGGGAAGGAGAAGCCCAATCTTCAGTCTACATACAGACTACAGGACATCAGCAGAGCTGTTCAATGCAGTTTTCCTTCTTAAACTCCACCATCTTTCTGCAAGTATATCTGGTGAGTGAAATCTACCTTGTTTTAGGGACATTATATTATGTAGAGCTGTTTAGCTAGGTATAAGTGTCACTCAGGGAGTTATTTCTGTTAGCTAGACATGCAGTTCTATGTATCGGCAGCCATTTTAGACATCTGCTTTCTCTGTCAATATATTACTGTACATGCTATTCTATACATTTTACTTACACAAGCAATTTGTATTCTTGTAGTTTTAACAATTCACAATCCTGTTGACCAATAAACAAGTTAGACTACAGAAAACAGTCCTCTTATTTGGAAGATAGGAATGGTTTATACTGAATGTCAGACTGCACACTGTGTGAACGTGTATTAAGACAGAACAGTAAAACAGATGCTAGTCACCAGCGATAGTGGATCTGACTATATTAAGCCGCCATCACATACGCGTACAAGATTGCAGCAGCTGCCATACAGTCACAAGAAGTAAGAGTGCAACCCCCAGCAAGTGCAGCACTATCCAGACCACGCTGAAGTCTGTTTCTACATAGACTGAGTCTGCACAGAGACATTAAGCAGTCAGAAAAGTGTTTCTGGAAGCCTTGGAGTTCCCCAAATCCACAGCCAAGTACTTGGGCCAGTCCTAGATGAACAAGATCCAACACAGCGTGTCTCAGAATACGTCCATCAGCATCCCAAGACAACTATTATTCAGAATATCAGACAGCTCATACAGAGTGTCAAAGATCACCTTTCTTCTACCCTTGGTACACGGACAGGTGCAGGTTCACCTTGAATTTAATGGCAAATAAAAAAACGTCCAGCACAAACCGATTCTTTCAAGTCGCTTTGGTCTTTATTCGTGTTCTTTAAAAATACATCCAGTGAACAATCTCTCCACTTCCCCCTCTTTTTAACGCGTTTAAAGCAACTGGTTACAAGGTGAAGTCCATAGATGGTTAGACCTGCTTGTCCCTGCCAACCTTACTGGAGGGCAATCACATTGCTGACAACCATTCTGAGATACCTAAACCAGAAGTAGCAGCATATCACCCCATCAGAAGCATATACTGTAGCTCACCAGATACTGGAACCGGACCCAGAAGCCCTGTTAGTCTTACTCCTTGGAAGAGACATACTACGAGTTTACAAGGTTAGAGGACTGATTAATGGTTCCCAGAACGCGCCATACGCCCAGAGACTTGCATCATAGGAGACATCTGTCTAGGAGGAGCAAACAAGCCAACCTCAGTCAATAGTATGCTCACCAACACACTTGAAAATGGACGTCCTCCCCTATTCCAGCCATGTCAGAACAGTTTCCTAATAAAAGAATTGCCACAAAGATGCCTTGTCCTTATGCAGATACCTCCTGTGAAGACCACGCCTGCGATGGTGAGCAAGATCACTTAGGGTGCAAAGTTTTCTACAGGAAAAGAGAAGACAACAGGGTCGCAATGTCCTAAGAAGACAGGCTGTTCTTGAAGATCATGGATCAAGGAATAGTAAAAGACAAGTCAAAAAGCTGGGTCGCATCTTTACCGTTTAATCCCAAGAGACAACGCTTACCTAACAAAGAACTTGTCTACAGTTGATTTATTTCCCTCAAACATAAAGTTCAGAGGACACCAGGGACTAAAGAACATTTCTTTACCTTCATGGAAAGAATATTCCAGAACAACCATGCAGAAATGGCACCCAAGATTCTGAGGAGTGTTGGTACTTACCCATATTTGGCGTGTATCATCCTAAAAACAAGGGCAGATATGAGTAGTATTCGACTTGAGCGCCAGGTGCGAAGGCGTGTTGTTAAATGATGTCGTACTGTCTGGTCCAGACCTCAACAACAGACTTCTAGAGGTACTTCTCCGCTTCCGCAGAGATTCCGTAGCATTTATCGCCGACATACAACAGATGTTCCACTGCTTCCTCGTCAAGGAAGAACATAGGAACACTTAAGGTTCTTCTGGTACAGCAACAACGAACCCAATGAAGACATTGTAGAGTACCGAATGAGAGTGCACTTCTTCGGAAACAGCGCTTTCCCGCAGTCGCTATCTACGGTCTCAGACATTCAGCCCAAGAGGGTGAAGAAAAGTATGGGTCAGATGTCAGATCCTTTGTGGAAAAAGATTTCTATGTAGACGACTGCTTGAAATCCACACCCACGAACAAGACCGCAATCAGTCTCCTGAAAAGGTCTCAATTTGAGGTTGCACAAAATCACCTCCAACAGCTGTGAGTTAATGGAAACCTTCTCACCCCAAGACCATTCTAGTGATCTAAATGACTTGGATCTTAGCACCGGCTCCCTTCCCATGCAACGGAGCCTCGGTTTGCCCTGGGATTTAAAGGCAGACACATTCACCTTCCAAATCAGCAAGGAAGAAAAGAACTTCACATGCAGAGGAGTTTTGTCCACCATAAACAACTTATATGATCCTCTGGGATTCATAGAGCCTGTTACCATCCAAGGCAAAATGATGCTAAGGGACTTCACCACAGAGATGTCTGATTGGAATGATCCGCTTCCCAGGGAGAAAAAGGACCGGTGGACAGGTTGGAAGAAGTCTCTCGAAGCCTTGACCAGCCTTCATGTGGCACGACCATATGCTTCTGTGCCATCAACTGAAGTTAAGATGCAAAGACTATATATCTTCTGCGATGCTTCAGTCAAGGCAATTGCTGCCATAGCATACCTACAGACCATTGAAGTCATAGAACAATGCCATATAGGATATGTCATGAGCCGGACCAAACTGGCGCCACTCCGCGAACACACGATACCCAGACTGGAACTCTGCACTGCTGTGCTTGCAGTGGAGTTGGCTGAACTTATAACTTCTGGAATGAACCTAAAAATCAAAGAAGTCGAGTTTTACATGGACAGCAAGGTAGTAATAGGATATATTTGCAACAAAACCACACACTTTTACGTGTACGTCTGCAATCCGGTGCTAAGGATCAGGAGATTCACTTGTCCTAAACAGTGGCAATACGTGCCTACACAAAATAATCCTGTGGACCACGAGACTAGATCCGTCGCACCAAGCCACCTTAAAGACACAACATGGTTTACTAGTCCTACATTCCTGTACCGTTCAACGTCTTGTAACATGGGATCTGACACATTCGAATTGGTAGACCCAGATACAGATGAAGAAGTCCGACCTGAAGTATCTAGTCTACGAACAGTGACTTCTGACCACCAGCTCAAGTCCCATTGTTTCGTCAGGTTCTCCACCTGGATATTGCTCTTTTGTGCTATTGCCTGTGTAGTTCATACAGCTCAGACATTACCTGTGATCCAGAAGCTCTGCAAAGGTTGGCATCACTGCAAACATGCCTTTATCGCTCCCAATCTGGAAAGGTTCAAGAACATAATAATACGCACTGTACAACGTGAATGTCATGCAAAGGAAATAGACTACCTCAGCAAAAGCCAATGGGTTGTTAGAACGAAGGATTCAGTGGTGGCGTCTGTTGACACCAGACGGGAGTGTTCTGCCTCCAGCACAGGGAGATTCATTTCAGTTCACGTCTATTTCATTTCTAATTCATTCTGCTGCAATTTCTGTATTCCTGTAGTTATTAGTTAGGTAACAGCACCATCTAGCAGTGGCAAAAATGTATTGCACCTTGTTTACTTGTTAATAAATTATTGCTTTGTGGGAGGTGCTAGGCATTGTGGGTAGTGCAAGGCATTCTGGTAAGGAGAAGCCCAATCTTCAGTCTACATACAGACTACAGGACATCAGCAGAGCTGTTCCATGCAGTTCTCCTTCTTAAACTCCACCATCTTTCTGCAAGTATATCTGGTGAGTGAAATCTACCTTGTTTTAGGGACATTATATTATGTAGAGCTGTTTAGCTAGGTATAAGTGTCACTCAGGGAGTTATTTCTGTTAGCTAGACATGCAGTTCTATGTATCGGCAGCTATTTTATACATCTGCTTTCTCTGTCAATATATTACTGTACATGCTATTCTATACGTTTTACTTACACAAGCCATTTGTATTCTTGTAGTTTTACCAATTCACAATCCTGTTGACCAATAAACAAGTTAGACTACAGAAAACAGTCCTCTTATTTGGAAGACTGAATGTCAGACTGCACTCTGAGTGAACGTGTATGAAGACAAAACAAACAGTGTCCACATAACAGAAGAGCTATAACTTAAAGCTTTTGGGCCCCAATAGAATATTATCTTCTTATATTACACGTTAGGCATTAAAAGGGTTATCTGCTCTTTTAATACTGATAGCCTATCTTTAGGATAGGCCATTAATATCTGGTTGGCGGGGGTCCAACACCCCATGCACCCGCCAATCAGCTGTTCGGGAGTAGATCCAGCACTGGAAGTAGGCATCTGAACTACATAGTTCGATCTACTGTGCATGGGAATACTGCAGTAACTAGATATGTACATTATACAGTGGATTGAGCTGAGTACTTAAGACACTGGAGCTACTCCCAAACAGATGATTTGAAGGAGGTGTCACACACCTGCTAGTCAACTATTGATGGCCTATTATGAGAACAGAAAGAAAAAAAGACAATGCAACAGCATTCTGTAAACACAAATAAAGTACAATAATGCCATAATTCTAGAAAATATTCTGGTACTAATGCTACGCTTACTTTGCAAATTTGAGATTCTTGGCAAATACATTTTGTACAAAATTATTTGGGGCCATCGGCAAAACTTGAAGTGATATCTATAAGATCGGAACCTAACACTAAATACTACTTGTTGTGTGCCTAAATGGCCACTATACAATTCAGGGAGTACAGGTTCCACATGCATGCTGGGTGCACTCTGCATTTTACCATTCTTGGTGCCATAACGGCCTCCATTAAATCCAGGGATGCAGGTACAAACATGAATTCTGAGCCCACTCTATATCTCTCCTGGTGCCAAATGGCTTCCTATAAATACAATGAGAGCGGGCTACAGTTTTATACTTACTCTAATTGAAATCAGCCTATGGCACCAAAAATTGTAGAAAGCAGAGTGCTGGAAAATAAACAAAATATTGACACATATTGACACTTTGGGCACAATTTGACCATTTTCACTTAGGGGTGTACTCACTTTTGTTGCCAGCAGTTTAGACATTAATGGCTGTGTGTTGAGTTATTTTGAGGGCACGCCAAATTTACAATGTTATACAAGCTGTACACTGACTACTTTACATTGTATCAAAATGTCATATCTTCAGTGTTGTCCCCTGAAAAGATATAATAAAATATTTACAAAAATGTGAGCAGTGTACTCACCTTTGTGATATACTGTACCTGCAGAAAGAGGAGCCAATTATCAGTCTTATCATATCAGTCTTTGAATACCAGGAATGCATTGTAAACTCTGGTCTCTTTAAGACTCATATCTATAGTGGTCAACGATGTTGTATAAGACATACATTTCTGTTCCTCTGCCATTTAATAAACTGAAGAATGATTTCAGAAGAGCAGATTAACCTATTTTGGATGAAAATCAAATTAAAATGGTTTTGCAGATGTGTAATGTCTGTTCTTCTCATATATCATTGCCAGAGAATTTCACTGCCAATTGACATAAAGGCAAATATTTAGTGCTATACTTTGTATCGATTGCAAGACATTAAGTGTTCTTCCAGAACTGAAAGCCGTACTATTATTTTTCAGATACTGTGCAACGTCCAAATTACACTTGGAGATGATACGCAGCACAAACTTGTAAATGTCACAGCAGATCCAGAATTACAGCTAATATAATCTCCTAATGGAAGAGAGACAAATGTTTGTTACAATCCAAAAATTTTGGTTGAAGGAACACTGAAATTTGGGGGTCATTTACGAACATATATACACCACAGTTGTCGGCGGTGGATATGCCAAAGTTATGCTGGTGCCTCTACATAATTTTGGTGATCCACTGACAGCAAAGGGACTTATTAAGACCGGCGGTCTTAACAAATGTGCCCCATTGTGCCTAGAGCTGGGCGTGAAGGGTGTGAAATAACACAGGGACTGAGAGGTCCTGCACCCTCAGGTCCTACATTGGGCACAACACATAAGCCCAGATTTACTAATCCTATAGATGGCTTAAATTTAAACCTGCTGTCTAGACCTGCACCAGAGTGGTCACAGTGGTTCAGGGTGGATGATAAATCTGTTGCAGGGAGCGACACTTGTGTCTAACTCTATACCTACTACTAGTTTTCTTACACCGAGACAGAATTTTTACACCAGAATTGTGGCTCAAATTTGGTTCTAAATGGTGCATCTCTGGCCACATCTTTTTCTAGTAAACCTCGATCCACTGCCAGGCAAGGTGAAAATTTCTCAAGAGTTAGATACACCAAATCTTGGTGCAGTTTACAACAATATCTAGATGCCCTGACATTAGTAAATTTGGGACAGCATGTCAGTTTTACTTGGACTGCTTCTTGTAGAATGACCAAAAGAAATGTTTGTTTTCTTGCCACCTTGCATTCTAGCAGTTAATTCATTTTTATTTTTAGGTACAGGCAGATGAATGAGATATTTTTTAAAATAAAAACTGTTAATATATGCAATTTGATAATGCTCAGTTTATAAGAAAATCCGTAGAGAATTTTACAAGAGTGTCAGTGGCAGAGGGTAGATATATTTCAGGCTATGCCAGTGAGAGAATGACATCATCTGTGCAAAGACCTATACCAGACACAAAGAGCCAAAAAAAAAAATTAGTTTGGCTACGGGGAGCCACAAGCTACACATTTACACACGAGTCACCCTACAAAATGCACCTAGGTTTTAACAAAGAAAAATAAGAGAAAAAATATATTTTTCATCAGACCTCAGATCAGACTCCTAAATCAGATCCCCATTCCTCATCTGACCTAAAATAAGATCCCCAAACCTCATCAGACCTCCAAATCAGACCCCCAAAATAAGACCCCCATGCTCGGATCAGACAACACAAATTAGACTCCCAGTAACAGACCCTCAGTGCTCAGATCTCCCCCCCCAATGTTCAGATCTGCCCCCCATGCACAGATCTCCCCAATGCTAAGATCTCCCCCTTTCTCCCCCTTTCTCAGATCTGACCCCCCATGCTCAGACATGACAAAACCATGCTCAAATCTGAACCCCCATTCTCAGATCCCCCCCATGCTCAGATCTGACCCCCATGTTCAGATCAGACCCCCATTGCTAAGATCAGGACCCCCTCATGCTCAGATCAGACCCCCATTGCCCAGATCAGGACATACCCCCATGCCCAGATCAGAACCTCCCATGCTTAGATCAGACCCCAATGCTCAGTTCTTTAATTAAAAAAAATCTCTTCCCTCTCCTGATCAGGCACTGGGCTCCTGCTCGGGCACTTGCTACTCTGCAGGTCTGACACGCTCTCCACTGTGACCTGATGAGCACAACGTCAGGTCATAGTGCGTGTCTCCAGGTACTACGTTCTCACACTGTGTGCATCAGGATTTAGCGGAGAGTGAGCTGGAGCTGCAGAGTAGCAACAGTGCCCAATCAGGAAAAGAGATCTGAGTATGGGGTGGGGAGTGAGCCAGCCTGACTGCTTCCCAGCTCCACAGCTAGAGCCGCACTCGAAAAAAACAAAGAGCCACATGCGGCTCAAGAGCCACAGGTTGGCCACCCCTGGCCTATACTATAGTTCTTTCTTCCAACGGTCAACCCCTTGATCTCCAGGTTGGTGCGGGCTATTTCAGCCAGTGGCTCCATCTCAAGGGTGAAAACTAGAGGTGACAAGGGACATCCCTGTTTGGTGGCATTAGTAATATTGAAAGATTTAGAATAAAATCCAGAAGCGAGCACCCGAGAGGAAGGTTGTGAGTGAGGTTGAGAGATTCATAATATCAGTTAAAATGGGGTTTGTGTTGGACCACCTCCAGGAACCTCCGGTGCTCTCTATGCTTTTTTGGCATTGGGTGAAATTAATACAGTGGAGGTTCCCAAAAGTTCTGCTATTTGTAGAAGATAAATCATACATCTAGTATCATCAAACTCCACCTGATCTGAAGAAATTCGCTTTGGAAGAAGTTTATGATTTGCAGGGCTATAAACTTGGAAAATAATTAGAGATCATTATTTAAAACAGAGATGAGTCTGAAATTGGAGGTGAGGTCCTGCCTGTTTCACGGTTTTGGTAAATTGGCATTAACCACCTCAGCCCCCAGTGCTTAAACACCCTGAAAGACCAGGCCACTTTTTACACTTCTGACCTACACTATGGGTATATGTAAAAAGACACCCCAAAACACATTCCTCAACTTCTCCTGAATACGGAGATACCACATGTGTGACACTTTTTTGCAGCCTAGGTGGGCAAAGGGGCCCATATTCCAAAGAGCACCTTTCGGATTTCACTGGTCATTTTTTACAGAATTTGATTTCAAACTCCTTACCACACATTTGGGCCCCTAGAATGCCAGGGCAGTATAACTACCCCACAAGTGACCCCATTTTGGAAAGAAGACATCCCAAGGTATTCGCTGATGGGCATAGTGAGTTCATGGAAGTTTTTATTTTTTGTCACAAGTTAGTGGAATATGAGACTTTGTAAGAAAAAAATAAATAAATAAAAAATCATCATTTTCCACTAACTTGTGACAAAAAATAAAAAATTCTAGGAACTCGCCATGCCCCTCACGGAATACCTTGGGGTGTCTTCTTTCCAAAATGGGGTCACTTGTGTGGTAGTTATACTGCGCTGGCATTTTCCAGGGGCCCTAATGTGTGGTAAGTAGGTAAATGACCTGTGAAATCCGAAAGGTGCTCTTTGGAATGTGGGCCCCTTTGCCCACCTAGGCTGCAAAAAAGTGCCACACATGTGGTATCTCCGTACTCGGGAGAAGTTGGGGAATGTGTTTTGGGGTGTCATTTTACATATACCCATGCTGGGTGAGAGAAATATCTTGGCAAAAGACAACTTTTCCTATTTTTTTATACAAAGTTGGCATTTGACCAAGATATTTATCTCACCCAGCATGGGTATATGTAAAAAGACACCCCAAAACACATTCCTCAACTTCTCCTGAATACAGAGATACCAGATGTGTGACACTTTTTTGCAGCCTAGGTGGGCAAAGGGGCCCATATTCCAAACCATCTGGACCATTAGCTTATCCAAGAATGTACTGTTCACAGATAATAGGTCCTAATAAAATCAAAAAATGAGGTAATTATAGGTTCCAGACTCTGCCACAATTTATCACTGTGTACATAAGTGTGCAGTGCACAAATATTCATAGCTATTCCGTTCTGTTAGCTGTAGAGTTACTGTACATCACTATTACAGGCCACTGTTACCAGCAAGTCTTATGTATCGCTGTGTACATAACTGTGCACTTCACCAATATTCATAGCTAATCCATTCTGTTAGATGTAGAGTTACTGTGCATCAATAGTACAGGCCACTGTTACCAGCAGGTCTAATTTATCGCTGTGTACATAAGTGCACAGTGCACCAATATTCATAGCTAATCCATTCTGTTAGATGTCGAGTTATTGTGCGTCAGTATTACAGGCCACTGTTAACAGCAAGTCTAATTTATCACTGTGTACATAAGTGTACAGTGCACCAATATTCATAGCTTATCCGTTCAGTTAGCTGTAGAGTTACTGTGCATCAGTATTACAGGCCACTTTTACTAGCAAGTCTAATTTATCGCCATGTACATAAGTGTGCAGTGCACCGATATTCATAGCTAATCCATTCTGTTAGCTGTAGAGTTACTGTGTGTCAGTATTGCAGGTCAGTTACTGGCAGGTCTAATTTATCACTGTCTACGTAAGCATGCAGTGCACCAATTTTCATTGGTAATCGGCTCTGTTAGCTGTAGAGTTACTGTGATCTGTGATCCGAAGCTCAATTCACTCCACACTAGTCATCAATATCTGATCAGTGGGAGTCTGACACCCGGCACCCGAAGTACCCCCACCAATCAGATGTTTAAAGAGGAAGCAGTGCTCCATGCGAGCACCGATTCCTGTTCATTACACTGCACTTTGTTTCAGAAGTGCAGTATAATAATGAGTACTCGCTCAATTCAGGTGACAGTTTATCTTACGAGATCTATAGAAGATATGGAACAATGTTTTTTGCAAATATTGGGTAAATCTATGGTATCGGCCTTATGCCTCCAACCTTTTCTGAAGTTATAGTTACTCTCAACCTCAAGAAAGGTAAAGACTCCTCAATGGTAGAATTGTATAAATCTATTTATTTTCTGAATACTGATTTTGGCTAATCATCTCAGAAGAGTAATTGGGGATCTGATTGACCAAGATCAATCTGGGTTTATGCCCAAATGGAGTGTGACTATAAGTATTTGACATGTTTGTGCAAACATTCCCCAGAGATAGATCTATTCTGTCCCTGGATGCTTCCAAGGCCTTCAATAGAATAGGATGGTGCTTTCTTTGGAAAGTTATGGAGAGGATGTGGCTGGGAGCCAACTTCATAAAGGGGTTAGGTTATTGCATATATGTCCTAAGGCTAGGTTAAGCATTACTGGGCAATTGATTGAAGGTTTTCAGCTTTTTAGGGTTACACGACAAGGGTACCCCTTCTCTCCAATGTTCTTTGCAATTTTCCTTGAGCCTCTTGCTTGTAAGATCAGGAAGGATAAGAGCATTAGAGGATTTTGAGTGGAGGAGGAAAGAGATAAAGTTTTCTTACAGGGAGTGCAGAATTATTAGGCAAGTTGTATTTTTGAAGATTAATTTTATTATTGAACAACAACCATGTTCTCAATGAACCCAAAAAACTCATTAATATCAAAGCTGAATATTTTTGGAAGTAGTTTTTAGTTTGTTTTTAGTTTTAGCTATTTTAGGGGGATATCTGTGTGTGCAGGTGACTATTACTGTGCATAATTATTAGGCAACTTAACAAAAAACAAATATATACCCATTTCAATTATTTATTTTTTACCAGTGAAACCAATATAACATCTCAACATTCACAATATACATTTCTGACATTCAAAAACAAAACAAAAACAAATCAGTGACCAATATAGCCACCTTTCTTTGCAAAGAAACTCAAAAGCCTGCCATCCATGGATTCTGTCAGTGTTTTGATCTGTTCACCATCAACATTGCGTGCAGCAGCAACCACAGCCTCCCAGACACTGTTCAGAGAGGTGTACTGTTTTCCCTCCTTGTAAATCTCACATTTGATGATGGACCACAGGTTCTCAATGGGGTTCAGATCAGGTGAACAAGGAGGCCATGTCATTAGATTTTCTTCTTTTATACCCTTTCTTGCCAGCCACGCTGTGGAGTACATGGACGTGTGTGATGGAGCATTGTCCTGCATGAAAATCATGTTTTTCTTGAAGGATGCAGACTTCTTCCTGTACCACTGCTTGAAGAAGGTGTCTTCCAGAAACTGGCAGTAGGACTGGGAGTTGAGCTTGACTCCATCCTCAACCCGAAAAGGCCCCACAAGCTCATCTTTGATGATACCAGCCCAAACCAGTACTCCACCTCCACCTTGCTGGCGTCTGAGTCGGACTGGAGCTCTCTGCCCTTTACCAATCCAGCCACGGGCCCATCCATCTGGCCCATCAAGACTCACTCTCATTTCATCAGTCCATAAAACCTTAGAAAAATCAGTCTTGAGATATTTCTTGGCCCAGTCTTGACGTTTCAGCTTGTGTGTCTTGTTCAGTGGTGGTTGTCTTTCAGCCTTTCTTACCTTGGCCATGTCTCTGAGTATTGCACACCTTGTGCTTTTGGGCACTCCAGTGATGTTGCAGCTCTGAAATATGGCCAAACTGGTGGCAAGTGGCATCTTGTCAGCTGCACGCTTGACTTTTCTCAGTTCATGGGCAGTTATTTTGCGCCTTGGTTTTTCCACACGCTTCTTGCGACCCTGTTGACTATTTTGAATGAAACGCTTGATTGTTCGATGATCACGCTTCAGAAGCTTTGCAATTTTAAGAGTGCTGCATCCCTCTGCAAGATATCTCACTATTTTTGACTTTTCTGAGCCTGTCAAGTCCTTCTTTTGACCCATTTTGCCAAAGGAAAGGAAGTTGCCTAATAATTATGCACACCTGATATAGGGTGTTGATGTCATTAGACCACACCCCTTCTCATTACAGAGATGCACATCACCTAATATGCTTAATTGGTAGTAGGCTTTCGAGCCTATACAGCTTGGAGTAAGACAACATGCATAAAGAGGATGATGTGGTCAAAATACTCATTTGCCTAATAATTCTGCACTCCCTGTATATGCTGACGACATTCTGTTATTTCTGAGTGCTCGTTTTTCTTATACCTCTTCCACTCTTATTAATACGATCAAGGTTATTGGGGAGTTTGGACACCTTTCCGGTCTTTTAATAAATAAAGAAAAGTTTATACTTCTTCCTTTAGATAAGCAGAGGATGACTGGATATACTGGTCTTCAGGTCTTGGGTCATGGGGATCACTTCACTTATCTGGGAATTAGGATCTCTGCTAATATTAGGGAATTTGTTAGCTTAAATATTGTTCCATTGATAAGACAAAGTTGAAGTAGGGACTTGACTTGGGAAAAACTTCCTCTCTCAAGGGCAGACAGAATTTCCCTAGCTTAGATGGTGATTCTCCCTATGTTTTTATATCCATTAACTGCTAGTACGGTATAAATTGATGATGCAACTTTTAAGTTAATTAAAAATATCATCTATTTTCTAATGGGGGAGAAAAAGTGTTTGTATAAGACAAAAATATCTATAACTATATACTATAACTAAAATAACTATTAGAGTCAGGTTGTATGAGCATAGGCGGGTTTAAAAGATGTCCTATTTCAAAAATGTTACATTTAATTTGGCACAAGTGCTCTAACACTCCTATGTGCCATAATATATACAGTATATTAGGGGAAGTTCACATCACCATTTTATTTTCCGTTCTTCTGATCCGTCTGAAGAACAGAAAAAAACTTTTTTTTTTTTTTGCTTTTCTCTGGATCAACTTGCAGGATAACGGGCTGAACTGGATGGACAGATGTCTTTTTTTCAGCCTTATAAACTATGTTACTATGTTACACTATAATATGAACAACATATGCGTACTATAGATGCACTGAGAAATGACAGAGCAGTCTCTTAGATAGCCATCTAGTCAGTGTAAAGTAACATTTTGAGAAAATACATCCTTAGTCTGTGTGCTGTAAGAGAGAGCATAAGGTTCACCCCCCTTACCTACCATCCTTGGACACCATCAGCTATCTTTTTACTGAAGTTACGTCAGATTAATTCATTGGGCATTTAGGATCAGTGTTGGACAGTGTTGGACTGGGGTTTCTTGGGCCCACCAAAGGAAGTTTTTTTCTCCAGCCATTTCATCATGAATACAGTGTAATAATTTTTGAATAAAAAACTTTACTGGCAATTGATCAGCTCCAAAGTCAGCTACAAGCATAAGATAACCAGATACACAAATTTTAGGAATTTCGCTCCTCTCTGTCTCTGGTATCCGAGCCTGGGCCCACCAAAGGATCCTCTGGTACTCTGGTGGGCCACTCTGACCCTGTTCAGGATGCAACAACATTTTTGGCTTAATGTAACACTCTTCTTGACCCTTTTCATATTCTCCTACTCATCTTCCAGCTGGAGGCTCAAACAGGTGTTGCTCTTAGGAGATCTCCAAGCATACATCTGCTCTTCATCAGGCACACCAACTCTGCAGCACACTGATAACTGAGCAACGGCATAATATATCGTAACAGCTTTTGGCCCAAAAACCATCTCCTGGTTCTCCCTAACCCAGCATCTATTTTTTTAAGAGGATCTAAACCTCTCACTGTGGAAAAGATGCAGGGTAAACACTTTATTTGCTGAAAACGTTGAATGCATTCTTCTAAAGAGCTTCAATTTAGAAAACTTATCTAGAAGTTGCACCACTGGGATCATGTTTATTTGTTGTTAATTAGAAAAACAAAATTTCTGCATTAAATACTGCAAACTATTAGGGAAAATGAGTTAGAAAATATCATTTCAATGTGAGATACATTGCCGGTTCTTTATTGAGGCCTGAGAGTCGCGACACAGATGTACCATTTACAGGAGGTGATAGCTGTGTCTTTCATAGCAAGAAATTGCATGCTGTGTTAGATGCCTATTAGCATGGCTTCTTACAGTGAGAAATGGCCAAATTCCACAAAGAAAGCATTTGTTGCACACGATTAACAAACTATTCTAGCTGATCTTTCATCAAAAGATTAAGGCAGATAGTCTGACCACAAGGAATCAACATTCATCAGTTCAACCTCCATTTATGGATTAAACGGATGTCCTGGGGAAATTATTTTTACAAAAATGAACCTAAAAAAGATATTTAGCTATATACTCTTTGTCTAGATTCTGTCCCTGCTTGTTTCTGTACAAAACTGCATCTGATGTAAACGTTGGCCACCATTATGTCAAGTCCATTCAGTCAAACAATTGTCATGCTTTTCTCTCATGAGAAAATATGGGAATATGTTGTGAGTAGGGTTGAGCGAACCCAAACTGTAAAGTTCGGGTTCGTACTGAACTTTAGAATTTTTGGACCCCGGACCCGAACCCGAACTTTTCAGTAAAAGTTTAGGTTCGAGTTCGGTGTTCAGCGAGTTAATGGCGCTTTTTGAAAGGCTGTAAAGCCAATCAACAAGTGTTTAACTTGTGTGCCCTTAGAAGCCATCACAGCCATGCCTACTAATGGCATTGCTGTGATTGGCCAGTGCAGCATGTGACCCAGCCTCTATATAAGCCGGAGTCACGTAGCGCTGCACGTCACTCTGCTCTTACTAGTGTAGGGAGAGGATGCTGCTAGTGATTTCAGGGAGAGAATAGGAAAGAATCTGTTATCAGAAGTGCTTGTTAACTCAGCGATCTACAGCGATTTTGTTTTGTGGGTGCAGTGCACCATCTTCTAACCCTGCCCTGAGCCCAGTGACACAGAAAAATAACTTTTATCCGTCTGTTAGTTAGGTGGGAGTCGGCGGACATTTTGTGCAAGATCAGTGCACCAGCACAGCATATGTGCATTTGTGACAGTCAAATACAAGGTTTAAATACTGCAGTTATATTCAGGGTTTAAAAAAACACCCATTTTTTGCAAGACCCTACATCTGGGGCCTTTGCTGCATTTGTCACATTCAAATACAAATTTTAAATACTGCAGTTATATTCCGGGTTGAAAAAAGACACCAATTTTTTGCAAGACCCTACATCTGGGGCCTTTGCTGCATTTTTCACAGTGAAATACAAGCTTTAAATACTGCAATTATATTCTGGGTTTAAAAAAACACCCATTTTGGGCAAGATAATAAAATAGCAGCCTTTGCTGCATTTCTGGCAGTCCAATACAAGCGTTAGATACTGCTTTTATATTCTGGTATTTAAAATACACCCATTTTGGGCAAGATAATACATTTGCGGCCTTTTCTGCATTTCTGACAGTCCAATACAAGCATTGGATACTGCTGTTATATTCTGGTTTTAAAAAAACACCCATTTTTTGCAAGACCCTACATCTGGAGCCTTTTCTGCATTTGTCACAGTGAAATACAAGCTTTAAATACTGCAATTATATTCTGGGTTTAAAAAAACACCAATTTTTTGCAAGACCCTACATCTGGGGCCTTTGCTGTATTTATGACAGTGAAATACAAACTTTAAATACTGCAGTTATATTCTGGTTTAAAAAAAAAACACCCATTTTTTGCAAGACCCTACATCTGGGGCCTTTGCTGCATTTCTGACAGTGAAATTTGTATCTTGCTTTAAATACTGCAATTATATACTGGGTTTAAAAAAACACCCATTTATTGCAAGACCCTACATCTGGGGCCTTTGCTGCATTTGTCACAGTCAAATACAAGCGTTAGATACAGCTGTTATATTCTGTTTTTTAAAAAACACCCATTTTGTGCAAGACACTACATTTGGGTCCTTTGCTGCATTTGTCACAGTCAAATACAACCAGCCAATACTGCAGTTACATTGCTAGTTGACAAATAATTTTTTTTTTGTCACCGTGAAGTAATTGTATAAAATTCGCATGTCACACTGTTTCCTCTTTATGACACCGGCACTGCTTTACCCTCAGTTAACTTAATTGTTGACTATTGGCGGTTACATTGTCGCCTGACATAAACCATCTGTTAGTCTGGTGGGTGAACACAAAGAATGAGGAGAGCGTCAAATAAGAATGTGGCCCCGGTCGTGGTGCTGCTGGTGGAGCTCCTGTTGCAGGGAGAGGACGTGGACGATCTGTGCCAGGTACACGCACAAGTGAAACACCTTCCTCAGGTGCCACTAGGCGACAGAAGCTTCAGCGTTATTTGGTAGGGCCGAATGTGGCTCTACGAATGGAGAGGCCAGAACAAGTACAGGCGATAGTAGATTGGATGGCTGACAGTGCCTCCAGTTCCTTCACATTGTCTCCCACCCAGTCTCCTGCTGAAAGATCAGAGTTGGCACCTGCAGCCCATGGCCATTAGTCTTTCACTTCACCCCCTTGCAAATCAGCCAAGCAGTCTGAGCCCCAAGTCATGCAGCAGTCTTTTCTGTTTTTTGATAACTCTGCTAGCAGGGTTTCCCAGGGCAATCCACATAGCCCTGCCCCTGAAGTGGGAGAGATTGAGTGCACCGATGCCCAACCACTTATGTTTCAGGATGATTACATGGGAAGACCACCGCAGCACGTCTCGGATGATGACGAAACACAGGTGCCAACTGCTGTGGCTTTCGAAAGTGTGCAGACTGACAAGGAGGGCAGGAGTGAAGACTGGGTGGAAGATTATGTGGAGGAAGATGAGGTCCTCGACCCCACATGGAATCAAGGTCATGCGAGTGACCTGTCTAGTTTGGAGGAAGAGGCGGTGGTCGCACAGAGCCACCAGCACAGCAGAAGAGGGAGCAGGGTGCAAAAGCGGAGCGGCTGCTGTCCCCTAGACAGTATGCCTGCTACTGCCCACTGCTCCAAGGGACTGAGCACACCAAAGCCAGCTCCCTGGCGTGGCAGTTCTTCAGACAATGTGCTGACGACAAGACACGAGTGGTTTGCATGCTGTGCAATCAGAGCCTGAAGCGAGGCATAAACGTTCTTAACCTGAGCACAACCTGCATGACTAGGCACCTAACTGCAAAGCACGAGCTGCAGTGGAGTAGACACCTCAAAAACAAAGAAAGGTCTCTGGCTCCTCCTGCTTCCTCTTCTGCTGCAGTCTCAGCATCTTCATCCACCTCTGGAGTGACAGTGGCACCTGCCACCCCGCAAACAGAGCATCCGCCAGCAACGTCACCAAGTATCTCCACAATGTCCCATGGAAGCGTTCAGCTCTCCATCTCCCAAACACTGGAGAGGAAGAGGAAGAACCCCCCTACCCACACCTTTACCACCAACTTCAGGACAGCCAGGGGTAAACGACTTTTTAAACTTATCTGTGTGGGGGACAAACCCCACACCGCGCAGGAGCTGTGGACGGGCCTTGAACAACAGACCGATGAGTGGTTGGTGCCAGTAAGCCTCAAGCCCGGTCTGGTGGTGTGCGATGATGGGCAAAATCTCGTAGCAGCTCTGGGCCTAGCCAGTTTGACGCACATCCCTTGCCTGGTGCATGTGCTGAATTTGGTGGTGCAGAGGTTCCTTAAAAATTACCCTGATATGTCAGAGTTGCTACACAAAGTGTAGGCCGTCTGTGCGCGCATTCTCCGTTCTCACCCTGCTGCTGCTCGCCTGTCAGCGCTGCAGCGTAACTTTGGCCTTCCCGCTCACCGCCTCATATTTAACGTGCCCACAAGGTGGGACTCCACCTTGCACATGCTGGCCAGACCGTGCGAGCAACAGCAGGCGATAGTGGAGTTTCAGCTGCAGCACGCACGGGTGAGTCGCTCTGCGGAACAGAACCACTTCACCACCAATGACTTGGCCTCCATGCGAGATCTGTGTGCCTTGTTGCGCTGTTTCGAGTACTCCACCAACATGGCCAGTGCCGATAACGCCGTTCTCAACATTACTATCCCACTTCTATGCCTCCTTGAAAAAACACTTCGGGTGATGATGGAAGAGGATGTGGCACAGGAGGAGGAGGAGGAAGAGGGATCATTTCCAAGGGTTTCAGGCTAGTTATTCACAAGTGGCTCCGAGGGTGGGTTCCTGCACCCACAAATGCCAGGTACACAATTGTCCAGCAAGGGCATAGTTCTGGAGGATGAGGAGGTGGAGGATGAGGACGAGGAGATGGAGGAGGAGGAACCATGTTCACAGCAGGGTGGCACCCAAACCAGCTCATGGCCATCACTGGTGCGTGGCTGGGGGGATACAGAGGACACAGACGATACACCTCCAACAGAGGACAGCTTGTCATTGCCTCTGGGCAGCCTGGCACACATGACCGATTACATGCTGCAGTGTCTCTGCAGCGACCACCGAGGTGGCCACATTCTAACTTGTGCTGATTACTGGGTGGCCACTCTGATGGATCCCCGTTACAAGAACAACGTACCGTCCTTAATTCCGTTACTGGAGCGTGAACTTAAGATGCGCGAGTACGCGAGTGCTGGTAGACGTGCTGCTGGTGGCATTCCCACCTGACTGCGAGGGCACAGTGGAAGCACAAGGCGAAGGCAGAGGAGGAGGAAGAGGTCGCCAATGCAGCTGGGGCACCGCCAGCAGCTCAGAATGCAGGGTTAACATGGACGAAATCTGGAAAGCTTTGTCAGCACGCCACAACAAAACAAGCACCACCAGCTGATATGGAACGTCTTAGCAGGAGGCAGCATTTCAGCAACATGGTGGAGCAGTATGTGTGCACATGCCTACACGTACTGAATGATGGGTCTGCCCCCTTCAACTTCTGGGTCTCCAAATTGGGCACATGGCCTGAACTTGTTCTTTACACCTTGGAGGTGCTGGCCTGCACTGCAGCCAGTGTATTATCTGAACGTGTGTTTAGCACGGCAGAGGGAGTTATCACAGACAAGCGCAGCTGCCTGTCCACAGCCAATGTGGACAAACTTACATTCATTAACATGAACCAGGCATGGATCTCACAGGACTTGTCCGTACCTTGTGCAGAATAGACATGTATACCAGCCTTTCCCAGCCATTGTTATAGTATTTTTGATATTTCAAACTCTTTTGGGGTGTACCCTAAATTAAAAAAAAAAAAAAAAAAAAAAACTGTGTTGGCTACCTCTTCCTCCTCCACCGCCGCTTCCACCTACACCGCTATGTCCACCGCCTCCTCAACCTCCTACTCCATATGGACCTCCACCTCATAGATCAAGAGTATTATTTGTTATTTTTTCGTATTTTATTTTATTTTAATTCATTTTACTAATTTGTCTGATACATTGTTGGGTTACATATCCCACATTTTTGGCTGTGATATACCCATGCTCTACCTAGTACACAGGGAAATACATTTAACTAATTTGTCTGTTACATTGTCGGGTGAAATTTACAAATTTTTGGATGTGATAAACCCCTGCTCTACCTAGTAGACAGGGAAATACATTTCAATAATTTGTCTGCTACATTGTCGGGTGAAATTCACCAATTTTTGGCTGTGATATACCCCTGCTCTACCTAGTAGACAGGGAAATACATTTCATTAATTTGTCTGTTACATTGTCGGGTGAAATTCACCAATTTTTGGCTGATATATACCCTTGCTTTACCTAGTAGACAGGGAAATACATTTCACTAATTTGTTTGTTACATTGTCGGGTGCAATTCACCAATTTTTGGCTGTGATATACCCCTGCTCTACCTAGCAGACAGGGAAATACATTTAAATAAATTGTCTGTTATTTTATTTTTTTAATAGCGTTTATTTAACATTTTCAAAATAGTACAACAATCCCATAGGAAAAAACAATACTGCAATACAGTCATACACGTGAGCAAGATCAGACAATTCCATCAGTGTCATAATATACGACAGTGATTAAATGGCCAAAGAGAAAAGGGGAGAAGGCGCTCATAGGTGGTGGTAGACAAGATATGACAAGATATGTTGTCATTTGTTCCTAGCCAGGGTGAGTGGTTGCTACTCACCTTGGTTAGGTTGTACTTTTGGTAGTGCAGTTCTGGTGGAGGTAAAATCGTGGGGTGATGTGGGTTGGTGCAGCCGGTTGTCGTCCAAGTTGACCATGGGCGGGAGCCAAGCCGCCACTTTGGTGCGAATTGTGGTGTATGTGTCCACCCGCTCACTGCATGAACCCAGTGCAGACGAGCCCCCTCCCCATACACCATAATATACGACAGTAAGAGACTTAAATGCATTTGGATACAAAACATTCTTGTTGTCATAAAAAAGGAAGGGAAATAGATGTCTGCTCACACCCACTAACATCCATACGTCCACACACACACTTGGGTGGCACAGCCCCAACCAGTAATGGATCTCAAACTGTGCCCTCCGCCTGTACCCATATACCCCAGATTTTGTCAAACCGATCAGGGGTTCCTCTCGCTTCATAGGTCAACTTGTACATCTGGAGATCGTTGTTAATTAGTTGTACCCATTGGCTTATCGTGGGACACTTGGGAGGCTTCCAGTTCAAGAGTATATTCTTCCTACCATAGAACATTAAGAGCCGTAGGAGAATTCTACAATATTTGGAAGGAGTCGCATCAGCAACTAGCCCCAGAACACAAACAATAGGATCACATATCCCTGGTAAACCCAGTTTAACATTAATGAAATTACACACCCCCTTCCAATAATTTTGTAAGGCCGGACAGGACCAAACCATGTGGAAAAAGGATCCTCTGTCGCTTCCACATCTGTCGCATCCAGGATTTGGTATCTGCCGCATCTGATATAAACGTACCGGAGTCAGATACACCCTATGCATCCATTTGACCTGAATAAGTTGATCTCGAGAGCTCACGACAGACCTCCTCCACCCTAGACGCCATTCCTCCAATTGAGAATCCTCCAACTCTGGGATATCCGCCGACCACTTAACAAATGATCGCTGGATAGGAGAGTCCTGCATTTTAATAATTTCACCATAAAAGGAAGAAATTGGTTTATATGGTTGTTTCCTTCTGGCTATCGATTCCAGAGGACCACACTCCAAGCTTAGGGACAAGGAGTGGAACTGTTTCTCACAAGCGTGTCTCAGTTGGAGGAACCGGTAAAAGCTCGTCTGTGGCAACAGGAAGTCCGACCGCAAATCCCCAAAGGAGCGAAAGACCCCATCCTGGAATAGCTGCGTCAGATATTTAAGCCCCTTCCTAGGCCAAAATTCAAAGTCTGGCAAGTGTAAAAGCTCAGGGAGATCCCTGTTACGCCATAGTGGGATATACGGAGACCAGATATCCCCTGCTTGGGTATCCATATGTGTATTTACAAACTTTGCCCAGGCTTCTATAACCGTTATCATAGCTTCTGTGTATGTCCCACTCAACAAAGAACCACCTCCCCTGTAGACCAAGTTTGTTAGAGCTTCATACGAACCCACTAACGCCGCCTCCAGCACCACCGCCGGATTATTGGAGTCTGCTCTAATCCACCAGGAAGCATACATCAGGCGTGTCGCTATGTAATAAACATATAAGTCAGGAAGTTGTAGACCACCCTGCAAGTAGGATGCCTTCAACGTCTTCCTTGCTATCCTAGGGTTCCGATGACACCATAGGAATCGGGACATAACCTTATCTATGACATCAAAGTGGGATTTCGGTACCCTCACTGGAGCCGCTCTGTATATATATAACAGTTTCGGTAGTAACACCATTTTAAAGATGTTGATCCTTCCTATTAAAGTCAAGGGGAGATTTTCCCATGCTTCCAACTTGCGTGTGACATATTCCATAGTGGGCCTCAGGTTCAGATGGCAAAATTTCCGAGGGTCTCTATGTATGTGAATCCCCAAATATAGAAAGCTGTCTACCACTTTCAGGGGGGATACTGGAGATATCTCTATCGCTTCTTCACTGTCCACTATACATAAGCTCGATTTAGCCCAGTTCACTCGTAGCCCTGAGAACCTACCATATCCATTCACCACATCTAGCAAAGTTTCTAAGGATGGGCCAGGGTCAGCTAAGTACACCAACAAGTCATCCGCGTATAGCGAAACCTTCTCCTGTATCCCAGCCACCGTCCACCCCTCTATCAAGGAGCTATTATTTATCAATTGAGTAAGAGGTTCCATTATCAGAGCGAACAACAACGGGGACAGGGGGCAACCCTGCCTTGTACCTCTGTATAATTTAAATGGTCGGGAAAGAGACCCATTTACTCTGATGCGCGCTGAAGGTGCCTGATACAGTAACTGGACCCATTGAATGAAGGAGTGAGGAAAACCAAGTCGGGACATTGTCTCCCAAATAAAATGCCACTCTACCGAGTCAAAGGCTTTCTCATTATCGAGAGATGCCAGGACCCTTGACCCTGCATTATCATGCCTGACCTGCAAGTTCGTAAATAACTTCCTAAGATTGATATCCGTTGTTTTCCCGGGCATAAAACCAGATTGGTCAGGGTCAATAATGGATAAGATTACCTGATTAAGCCTCTTGGCCAGGATCTTAGCTAAGATCTTGGCATCGGTGTTCAGCAGGGAAATAGGTCTATATGATGCACAGTGGTCCGGAGGCTTCCCAGCTTTATGAATTACCACAATGGTAGCCTCGCCAAAGGATAATGGCAGTCCACCAGAATCATGTGCGTAGTTAAAAAGATTCAGTAGATGTGTAGAGTACAATTCAACGTCGAGTCTGTACCATTCGACTGGGAACCCGTCCGGACCAGGTGATTTCCCTGCTGCCATATCACCGATTGCCGCTTTAATTTCTCCCACATCAATAGCTGCCTCCAAAAAGCTACTGTCTTCTCTAGCCAATGTAGTAAGGGGGATGTTCTGAAGGAAAGACCGGATCTCATCTGGGGTCATCGCAATTTTGGAGCTATACAGGTCCCTGTAAAATTGAGCAAATTGCTCACATATGTCCTCCGGTTGATATACCCTTGAGCCATCCCCGCAAGTAATGTGTGGGACCACCGTCTGGGGCGACTCAGTCCTGGCCAGGAACGCCAAAGCCCTCCCATTCTTATCACCATCAGCAAATATTACACGCCTTTGATACAATAACTTCTTCTGGGTATATTCTGTTAGGTGCAAATTGAGCTTCCTCTGGGCCTCCTCCCATAAACTACGACCCTCTCCATCCGGATTTGTAATAAAAGCCTGTTCTCTCTCTACTACCTCCCCCTCTAGCTTAGTCCTTGTAGCCCTCATCTCCTTCCTATACGTAGCTATCGCATGAATCAGAGTACCCCTCATCACAACTTTGAAGGCTTCCCACTCTATCAACAGGTTAGCTGAGCCCTCATTGAACTCCCAATAGTCTTTCAAACCCTGCTGTACACTCCAAACAACAGGCAGGACCTCTAGCCATTTACTATTGAGTCTCCATACCCTCTCCACCGGTGCTAGAGGTTGTTTTAGAACTACTAACAATGGAGCATGATCAGAAATACCTCGGGGGAGGTAATCAGCCACCGTCAGAGAGGGTAATAGATCTCTGCTAAGAAAAACTAAATCTATCCGTGAAAGCGTAACATGAGAAGCGGAATAGCAGGAATATTGGCGCAACCCCGGATGTAAGTACCTCCAACCCTCCGTTAAATCAAATACATCAGCCCAGGAGCTTAGCGCCTCATTATGGGTATCACTAGGGCGAAGACGATCCAGTGACTGATCCAAAGTCGCGTTGTAATCCCCAAAGGCAATCAGAGGTACCGGGGGCATAGATGCTACCATTCTCATAACCTCATCCAGTATATCCCTACGAAAAGGGGGGGGGACATAAAGGCCCACCAGAAGGTAATCAATGCCCCTATTGCCACATGGAGAATCACAAAACGACCCATTATATCCGTATGCACAGAATACACCTGAAAGGGAAGGGATTTCGCCACCAGAATCGACACACCTCTGGCTCTAGAATTATATACCGCGTGGTATGCTGAACCAACCCAGGGCCTCTTCAACGCTAAGAGCTTTCGCCCCTGAAGATGTGTTTCCTGCAATACCAGAATGTCAGGATTATGATTTCGTAGAAAATTAAAGACCAGAGACCGTTTAATTTTGTCATTGAGACCCCTGACATTCCAGGAGACAAATCGACAAACTGACATTATGGCGGTCTATTGAGATAGTAATCCCAGAAGTCACTGCACCACCCAAGCCATATACTCACACATTCATACCAACTTCCAAACATTAGAGCAAGAGCTCCTGAATACGCCCGTAACATCAGGCAACCCCCCCCACCCTGCCCAGATGACCCCAACCTATCCAAGCTTAAAAACCCTCCCCCCATTTGCCTCTTTAATAGAAAAAGGGGAACAGCAACCCTTCCTTCAGCCCTACTGCTCTAGGTAAACCTAATAACTGAACCTATGCAGCAGGTTGCTACAACCATCACTCGTTCAGCTCCGTTATTTAACTATCATCTGAAACGCATGGAAAGACATTCAAAACATTAGATATATGACTCTCAGCCTCTGCGGTCTAGCCAGTCCGATGCCTCTTCAGGGGTGGCAAAGAACTTCACCTGGTCACCCTCCTGGACTCTGAGCCGAGCCGGATACATCATTGCATAGACAAGTCCCTTCTCTCTTAAGCGGTTCCTCACCGCCGTGAACTGTCTACGTTGCTTCTGCACTTCTGTAGAAAAGTCCGGGTAAAAGGAGATCCGGGTATTTTCAAAAAGAATGTCTTTCAAACGGCGAGCTGCAGCCAGAATAGCATCACGGTCTCTGTAGTTTAGGACTTTAAAGATGAAGGGACGAGATGGGGCCCCAGGAGGGAGGGGGCGAGTGGGAATCCTGTGAGCACGTTCAACTGCAAAAGTCCCTGACAAATTTATAGGATTAAAGATTTGTTTTATGAGACGTTCCACAAACTCTTCTGGAGAGGGCCCCTCTGCTCTTTCAGGTAAACCCATAATACGGATGTTGTTCCGTCTGTTACGGTTCTCGGCATCCTCCACCTTTGCCATCAGGGTCTTGACTTGATTCTGTAGCGCATTAATTGCAGAGTCATCACGCTGTACTCTATCCTCCACATCACTCACTCTTCTTTCCACTTCCGTTGTTCTCTCTCTAATTTTATCAATATCATGTCTGAGAAGAGTAAGATCAGCCTGGACATGGTCAATTTTGACCGTAAGCGCCGTTTGGCAGTTAGTGATGGCCGCCATAACTTTTGCAAAGTCTACTTCTGGACGCTCAGAGGAGGTTGCAACTTCTCGGTGCTCTGTCTGACTCATGTTGTCCAGCATAAGTTTAGGTGGATTAGCCGGTCCTGAGGTGCCTGTTTTCCGGCCCATAAGGTGATCTCCCCTTCACCAGTAATAGGAGTACTGGCCCTTTAAATATCTCCCCCACACAGGGGCAATAGAACAGCAGTGGCGGCTTTTTCCCTGGAGTCAGGATACTGGCCCCACTCAGTTGAGGTGCATTCGCCCCTTAATACAGATGCCAGGTGTATGCAGACAGGAGAGCCAGGATCCCGGTTCAGTCCTGGGGCATGAAGACAACTGCACACAGCGTCACAGGCAAGATGGCGCTCACACCGCCAGACACGTGGGGGACCTGAAACCAGCAGCCCAGCAGAGAGAGAACCGGAGGTGTCTCACCTCCCAGCCACTCCAGGACTCACCCGACCACCACCACCAGTAAGTAAGGCGACCCGGTAAGTAAAGCGATCTTGCGTCCCCACCTCTCCCGCTCCCACCGAGGGGTCCGCAGTGCTGGATACTGCTCCTTTCCCAGGCCTCACTCCAGGGGATCCGGCAGGCGATGACCGCAGCAGGCACACAGCTGAAACTCCGGTTACCGGTAAACCGTGAGTTGCGGATCACTTGGGGGGTGTCTTTTCTTTGGCCACACGCACAGACAATCAGGATTCTGCAGGATAATGTCGGAGCTGAAACAACTTGCGTCCTCACACCATGACGGTTAGGCCACGCCCCTAATTGTCTGTTACATTGTCGGGTGAAATTCACAAATTTTTTGGCTGTGATATACCCTTGCTCTACCTAGTAGACAGGGAAATACATTTAACTAAATTGTTACATTGTCGGGGGAAATCTATCAATTTTTGTCTGTGATATACTCCTGCTCTATCTAGTAGACAGGTAAATACATTTCACTAATTTGTTTGTTACATTGTTGGGTGAAATTCACCAATTTTTGGCTATGATATACCCCTGCTCTACCTAGTGGACAGGGAAATACATTTCACTAGTTTGTCTGTTACATTGTCGGGTGAAATTCACCTATTTTTGGCTGTGTTATACCTTTGCTCTACCTAGTGTACAGGGAAATACATTTCACTAATTTGTCTGTTACATAGTTGGTCTACATTCACCAATTTTTGGCTGTGATATACCTCTGCTCTACCTAGTGGACAAGGAAATACATTTCACCAATTAGTCTGTTACATTGTTGGGTGACAAATGCTCATCTTTTGCACTAGAAAGTACATTTGCGGTCTACACTGCATTTAGGACAGTACGAATGGTGAGGCCAGAACAAGTACAGACTATAGTAGATTGGAGTGCTGACAGTGCCTACAGTTCCTTCGCATTGTCTCCCACCCATTCCCCTGCTGAAAGATCAGAGTTGGCACCTACAGCCCATGGCCATCTGTCTTTCAACTCACCCCCTTTCAAATCAGGCAAGCAGTCAGAGCCCCAAGTCATGCAGCAGTCTCTCATGCTTTTTGATGACTCTGTTGGCAGGTTTTCCGTGGGCCATCCACATAACCCTGCACCAGAAGTGGAAGAGATTGATGCACTGATGCCCAACCACTTATGTTTCAGGATGAAGACATTGGAAGACCACCGCAGAACGTCTCTGATGATGAAAAAACACAGGTGCCAACTGCTGCGGCTTTCTGCAGTCTGCAGACCGACAAGAAGGGCAGGGGTAAAGAGTGAGTGGAAGATGATGTGGAGGATGATGAGATACTAGACCCCACATGGAATCAAGGTCATGCGAGTGACCTGTCTTGTTTGGAGGAAGAGGCAGTGGTCGCACAGAGGCACCAGCAGAGCAAAAGAGGGAGCAGGGTGCAAAAGCGTCAGTTACATTCTTGGGTGACATTTTACAATTTTTGCTGTGAATAAACCCCTGCTCTGCATAGGTGACAGGGACCTAATTTTTGTAAAATCGTCTGTTCAATTGGTGGGTGAAATGAACACAGTTTTGCCATGAATAAACCCCTGCTCTGCATAGTTGACAGGGACCGAAATTTTTAAAAATCGTCTGTTCCATTGGTGGGTGAGATTAACCCATTTTTGCCGATGAAAAACCCCTGCTCTGCATAGGTGACAGGGACTTAAATTTCTAAAATTCGTCTTTAATTGACGCTTTCCCCCTCTTTTCATTCGATCCTTCCGCTTAAATAACTTGTCCCACATTTCCACTCGATGATATTTCAGCCATTGACCTCCCTTGGATGTGGTATCCCTTTCTCACGCGCCTTCTCCGGAGTGGAACCCTGATTCGCCGCTAACCGTGATCAACATGGTAGGCGCAGAAAAGAACATCGAAAATTGATAGAGAAAATATCCAATTGGATCGTGGACGTCACGGGGACGTGCGATCAGGCAGAAGTTATCTAGAGTCAACAAAGCGGCAGCAGGGCCTCTCCTGTCTAACATTTCCTAATCTAAAATACTGCAGTGACATTCCCTGTAATCTTTTATTAATCATTCCAATAACAGGGCATCTTAAGAGTCCTGTATTGTTATTTATCGTCACTACCTCCCCGAGTCAGGAGTGGGTAATTGCCGCGCGCCCCCTCCTTTTCTTTGATGCTTCCGCTTCAATAATTTGTCCCACATTTCCGCTCGATCAAATTTAATTTCATCCATTGACCTCCCTTGGATGTGGTATCCCTTTCTCAGACTCCCTCGCCGGCCTGGAACCCTGATTACCCGCTACCCGTGATCAACATGGTAGGCGCAGAAAAGAACATCGAAAGTTGATAGAGAAGATATCCAATTCGATCGTGGATGTCACGGGGACATGCGACATGGTTGAGCAGTATGTGTGCACACGCCTTTCTCTCTATATAGGAACGACAGAGAAGGCAAGAAAGGGGGAGGGGTGGCCCTGTATGTGAAAGATAGCATAAAATCTAATTTAATACAAGTTAACGAGATCAATTTAGAGTCAGTTTGGGTTACGTTGCAGCTTGATAATCATAAGGTAACTCGTTTGGGTGTGATATATATACCACCTAGCCAAGTCAAAGAATTAGATGATCTACTAGTTGAGGAAATAGCTAAAATTACATTTAAAGGGGAAGTTATCATTATGGGAGACTTTAATCTTCCTGATGTAAACTGGAAAACCAAAATAGCTAGTTCTGCCAGGAGTACAGATATTCTAAACTCCCTACTTGGATTATCTCTACAGCAAGTAGTTGAGTAGCCAACCCAGAAGGAGGCCATTTTAGATTTAGTATTCACAAATGGGAATTTGGTATCTGATATTACTGTAGGGGAAAGCTTGGGATCTAGTGATCACCAGTCAGTGTGGTTTACTATAAGTACAGTAACTGAGTCACACCACACAAAAACAAAAGTTTTAGATTTTAGAAAAACTGACTTTTCTAATATGAGATCAGTGGTATACAAGTTCCTATCAGATTGGAACAGTTTCAATGGAGTCCAGGAGAAATAGGACTACTTAAAAGTGGCACTATTGAAGGCAACAGATAATTGCATTAGGCTTGTCAGTAAAAGCAAAAAAAGGAAGAGACCACTGTGGTACTCAGCAGAAGTGGCCCTTAGTAATTATAAAAAAAGCAAAACGAGGATGACGAGCAAATGTATAAGATTAGGCAGAGAGAGGCCAATCAAGTTATAAGAGCTTCTAAAGCACAGGCAGAATAGAAATTAGCTCAGTCAGTGAAAAAAGGTGATAAGACATTCTTCAGATACATAAATGAAAAAAGGAAACTAAAACAAGGAATTACCAAATTAAAAACAAAAGAAGAAAGGTATATGGAAGAAAATAAAGAACTAGCTGACTGCCTCAATGAATACTTCTGTTCAGTTTTCACAAAGGAAAATGAAGGAAAACGGCCTCAGTTAGAAAGGAAGACTAATGAATCTTTCGATGCATGTGTCTTTACAGAGGAAGAGGTTCTAAGTCAGCTGTCTAAAATTAATACAAATAAGTCACAGGGGCCTGATGGGATACACCCAAAGCTATTAAAAGAGCTTAGCAGTAAACTAGCAAAACCATTAACAGATTTATTTAAACAATCACTGGTAACAGGAGTCGTCCCAGAAGATTGGAAATTAGCAAATGTTGTGCCCATTCACAAGAAAGGTAGTAGGGAGGAATCGGGCAACTATAGGCCAGTAAGCCTGACATCAATAGTGGGGAAATTAATGGAAACCATACTTAAGGAGAGGATTGTGGAACATCTAAAATCCCATGGATTGAAAGATGAAAAACAGCATGGGTTTACTTCAGGGAGATCATGTCAAACTAATATTATTGATTTTTTTGATTGGGTGACTAAAATAATAGATGGCGGAGGTGCAGTAGACATCTAGACTTTAGTAAGGCTTTTGATACTGTCCCACATAGAAGGCTTATCAATAAATCGCAGTCTTTGTGCTTGGACTCCCATATTGTTGAATGGATTAGGCAGTGGCTGAGGGACAGACAACAGAGGGTTGTAGTCAATAGAGTATATTCAGACCATGGTCTTGTTACCAGTGGGGTCTTTTTGCTGATGACACAAAGATTTGTAACATGGTTGATGTTCCTGGAGGGATACACCAAATGGAAAATGATTTAGGAAAACTAGAGGAATGGTCAAAAATCTGGCAACTAAATTGTAATGTTGATAAGTGCAAGATAATGCACCTGGGGCGTAAAAACCCAAGAGCAGAATATAAAATCAGTGATACAGTCCTAGCCTCAGTATCTGAGGAATGGGATTTAGGGGTCATTATTTCAGAAGACTTAAAGGTAGGCAGACAATGTTATAGAGCAGCAGGAAATGCTAGCAGAATGCTTGGGTGTATAGGGAGAGGCATTACCAGTAGAAAGAGGGAGGTGCTTATGCCGCTCTACAGAGCACTAGTGAGACCTCATTTGTAGTATTGTGCGCAGTACTGGAGACCATATGCAGTACGCCAGTCCTGCAGGGTGAGCGAATGTGAAGTTACGGGGGTCAGTTAGCAGACCGAGGGTTACTCTTGGTACTCAAAATTTGTAGAAGACCCTGGGCAGGCGTACAGCAGTGATGGAGAGGCTGGCACATGGATCCTCTGGGGCACTCTCTGTATATAGGGACCAGACCGAGTGGTAGGTGAGGTGCCCTGGGTGTTGGTGAGGTACATACAGTTGTAGTGAACCAGAACTCCTTTTTACTGAACAGTTCAACTATTTACAGGCTTCAGATAAAGTTCCATATGCAGGATAATGGTATCAGGCAGGCTTGACATAAATGGCAGGTAAAATCCTAGCAAGATAACTCAGAGGGAATAAACTCACAGATCAGGCTGTACTTTCTGCAGAATCCTGTCTGACTTTCTCCAAGGCCCAGATGCCTAATAGCTCGCTTTATCCTTGGGAGGGAACCTTCCTCTGGTATGAATCCACTTGCTGCAAATAACCTTCTGCCTTTCAGCTTTCTACTTTGCTGGTTAAAATTAGAACTGCTCTGTACTTTGTAAGATGCAGGATAACTTCAGGAGGGAACCTCTTCTCCTGGACTAACTTCTGAGCTTTGCTTACTCAGGACTTCAGGCAGGCTAGACTGAGCTACTTAGCCTCCTGGACTGGACTGAACTAACTCTCTTTCCTGTCTGGGCCTAACTATATATACTAGGGGGTTCCCTAGCTCCCTCTACAGCTTGGGAGGAGAAACTACACCCCTAACAGGCCTGGTACACAGGAAATAACATGAAAATATGCATTACAATGCAATACAAAACACAATAGCAATTTTCCACAGGAGGTGGGGGCAACATGTCCCTTAGTAGTGCCCACCCTTACGTAGTGGGACACTACACATATCTCCAGAAGGATATTGATACTTTGGAGAGAGTTCAGAGAAGAGCTACTAAACTAGTACATAGATAGGATAAAACTTAGGCCTCATGCACACGACCGTTGTGTGCACCCGTGGCCGTTGTTCCGTTTGACGTGATTTTCTGCGGTCCCATTGACTTTCAATGGGTCCGTTGAAAACTCGGCTGCTGCACCCGTTTTGTCACCCGCGCCCGTGACCCGTGTTTCCTGCCGTGAAAAAAATATAACCTGCCCTATTTTTTTCACGGCTAACGGTTCACGGCCCCATTCAAGTCAATGGGGCCGTGAAAAACGCGTTTGCACACCCGTTTGACAGCCGTGCCCGCGTCCGCGTCCGCGCCCGTTTTATTTATTTCTTTTGCCATGTTCAAACTGTTTGCCAAACTTTGTGCCAATAAAATTAAAAAAAAATATGTACAGGAAGTTTAAGGTCACAGGTTATGCTAATTTCTAGCCACTTGTGCCTGGAAGCTTCTCTGTGTGGTGAGGCAGACGTTTATGATAGTTTCCTGGCACCATGCCTCGCTGGAATGTGGAGAGGCTGATCACTCTGGTCCAGGAGAGGCCAGTGATTTGGGATTCACGCTCCAATGACTATTCGGACCGCCTAAAAAAGGATGCTGCGTGGGAGCAAGTTGCCCGGAGCCTGAGAAAAAATGAATGGGCCAAGGCGGATAGCCGAGGCCGGGCCGATTTACGTAAGTGCTAGCAATGCAGTTGTGCTGTCCTTGCCCTGTGTGTGCCCAAAATATAATGTTTCCAACTCCCTCTGGTCACATTTTTTAAATTGGGGTGGTCCTGCTTTTTTGGGCAGGAAGGCCTGGACTTGGTTTACCAAAGTGACGACTATTAAATTGCATACCCCCCCTTTTTTATCTTCAAATGGCTTTGCCTCCTTTTGCACAGTATACAGTACTCATGTATAATCACATGTCTATGTCCTTTTTTTGGCCTGCGCCATGTGCCATTGTAATTGAGCATCTTACAGTTGTCACCTTCACATATATTGCAAATTGGTTTGGACCAAATGGCTTGCACGACTAGTCTCCTCCACCTTGTTCTTCTTCAGTAGTATCCACACACCAGCTGCACTGTTCCATGTGCTGTTTAATCTCTCCATTTTATATATTTTGTTCTTAGTTCCTCTTTTTTTACCATTTTTGTAAAGTTAATGGAGAATTGGTTTGGCAAATTTGGGACTCACAATTGTTTGTTATGTAATTTTTTTAACAGTAAAACTAACTAAAACCCGCTGGGCCAGTTGCCGGGACCAATTCCGGCGGGAGGTCACTAAAAAAGGACGGAGTGGAGAGGGGACGTCAGGGAAGCGCCCCTACATCTACACTGCCCAGTTGCAGTTCTTAAGACCGGTAATGGATATGAGGACGTAAGTTTCATTTTTTGGTTTATATGCATCCCAAATTTGAATTATACACTTGCATTTAAATCTTGGTGGCCGAAAGTGTACACAAAAGTAATGGGTTGAGTGGAGTTGGAGAATGGAAGACAGATACTTACAGTAGGCCTGGCATGTCATAACTGACTGCTCCTAGCTCTTTTAAAATTTAAACACCAAGCATGCCAGAATAGCTGTAAGCTAACCAGTCCTGCTTGGAGTTGTAGTTGGGCATCAGATGATGGGCAAGAGTTTGTACATGCCTGGTGTTGGTTGTCTACATGACTGTTTGACAACTAGTGTGCCTCCAGCAGTTGCAAATCTCAAAATCCCAGCATGCCCACACAGCCAAAGGCTGTCGGGGCATGCTGGGAGTTGTAGTTTTGCAACAGATGGAGCCACACTGGTTGTGAAACCCTGAGTCTCTACATCATTTGGGGGGTGGAGTCACACCAGGCTCCACCGCTGAAGAACTGTCTGATGAGACGACACGTGCCGTGCGCAGACAGCGCCTACCCTCTCTGTTTTGTTCCTGATGAATCAATTCTTTGATGGTTCGGGAACATTGATGTTTGCAATCTGACCAAGAATAGAGATGCGAGATGACATGTGTGCACTGCATGCATTATCTCTGCAGACAGATGTTCAGTGTGTTGGACGGCTGTTGCTCCCACACCAATTTCAGATTATTTTGGGTTTTTGTCGTTTTGGTTTTAGAATTTTGCGAAATGTGTGTCCAACTACCTTTTTAATGGTAGTTTGGAAAAATATGATTCGTTAAGGGTTTCATAGGGTGTCCATATTTTGGCCATGTAATCTACAGATTTTTGCCCTTTTGAAAGCTTGGGAAAATGGGACACATTCGGGATTTGCACAGTCAACTTTAATGGTTTAATGTAATAGCACCAACCACGACAGGGATGCCTTACTTAGCACATATAAAATGTCAATACCATAATCCAGGGAAAATGGGTATAGAAGATGGTCCACCAATGCTTGCCCAGCCGCATTAAAACTACTACTCACCATGCTCAAGTGTGGCCTAGTTCTTTTTTTTATTCGGAAGAAACTGAGGTGCTCCAAGGTTTAAACCTTACAACATGTATGTTTGGATGGTTGAAGCAGGCCACAGACTATTGAGTTGGCCAGAATATTCACACTGTTTTTATCCCTTGAATGATTGTTCCTCTACTGGCGCAGGCCAGCTTCAAACGGCAAACAATGGTTTACCATGACATTAACATTAGCCCTTGACAAGACTTGGCCATTCGTTGCATTTAAAAGGTAATTTTTTTTGGAATTGCACTATTCCACAAAAAGAGGACGGTCATTGTGTTCCGTCCAATATCTGATGTATGATGCTACTCTCTCTACATTATTTTAAGAACACGCCTGGTTACACCTAATATAAATTATGTACTTTAGAAATGTTGAAAGCAAATGATCTAATTTTTACTTTTGGTTATTTCAAATACAGTACTGTGGACAGTCTGGATCCTACGGAAGATTCCTAAACAGGTGGGAGTGAAAGCCCAGCCGTCTTTTCACCTGAAACAAGTCCAGCACCTATGCTGGCGGAGGACCTGGACGACTCCACACTGGCCCAGGCCCCCCTACCACTAGCCAGTCCATCGCGGAATCCTCAGCCGCAGCCAAGACGTCGCCGCCAAGTCCCTCCTGCCACCTCTGAGCAAGAGAGTCGTGCGGCAATTGATGCACGCCTCATTGAATTTCTTGCCCAGAGGCGGAGTGATGGTGTGGAGGACAAGATGCTTAGGGGACTTGGGCCCCTATTGAAGCTTGTTTCGCCAAATGACCAACACCAGTGCCTGGCTTCTTTGATCGTGGTCCTCAAAATGTTCACCCTTCCTAATCATGGTGACATTCTAGAGAAGTTAAATAACATGAGGAGGGAATTAGAGGATGCCGCACAGCCCCCATCTCCTGACCCCTTTCAATTTGCTCCACAACACACCCAGCCACCTTCTTTCCACCCACACCACCAGTATGGCCTACCCCAGGGCCAAAGGCAAGGTGTGGCTCAGCCCCTTTACCCGGGCAGTTTGCCACCTGGACCACCACAGCAGGCCCATGGAAGGCCACGGTCCTCTTATCCAGTGGGTTCCTTCACGCAGGACCTGCTGGATATGTGATTTGTTTTTTTTAGAATTTTGTTTATGTTTGTAAAATGTTTGGCCCTTAATTTGGGCAACTTAGTATATCATTCTTGAACGTGAAGGCCATTTTTTTTATAAAACTGTGTTTTTGGCCCAAAATTGTGTTCTGTTTTGTTTTATTGCACAATACACCAAACAGTTTCCATGAACAAATGTAATATTTTTAAAAATTACACGCACAGGAGCTCCCAAAACAACACTTTATTTGTATTGACAAAAACTTTATTTAGGGCAACTTTGAAGTTGAGGTATTAGAAGATTTTTCGGACAATATACTACACCAAAAATGATGTTTTAATCAATTTGACCAAAGCATCGTTTCCAAATAGTTATATGCAGAATTCAATATGATCTGTCCAAAAAATCTCAGCCCGCAAGCCCACGTCAAGGGTCCTCTTTATCTTGCGAGTCCCTACACTCAACTATCACAATATTTTTAAGTAATCTATCTATACAAAAAAAAAAAAACTAAAGAGCCCAGAAGATTTCAAATACTGCCACGAATAGCGTCCCTCTGCCATGGCACGGACCCCTCTGGGCTGAAAAAGTAGTCTGCATAGAGTTCCCGAACTGCAATGCCAGCAGTCCCAGGTCGTCTATGCAGGGTCCTTTCCAAACCCAAATCTGATGACGTAGGAAGATCTTCCATGTCAACAGAAGAGGAAGCCTCGTGAATCCTGGTGAAGTTGTGGAGAACAATACAAGCTTGAATCACCAGGGTAACATTCTCCGGATCCATCTGTATGGATGACAAAAACACCCTCCACTTGCTAGAGAGAATTCCAAAAACGCACTCCACATACCGACGGGCACGAGTCAACCGGTAGTTGAATATACGCCTCCTGACATCCAAACCACGCTTTGGAAAGGGCCGCATAACATGGGGAGTCAATGCAAACCCTTCATCCGCCACGATGACAAATGGAGCCGGCGGACCTGCATATCCGGGCAGTCTTCTGGACTCGGGCAGGGCAAGCTGGTTGTCACGAAGCCGCTCACCCATTCTAGAAGCACTAAAGATGCGAGCATCCGCAGTGCTTCCATAGGCCCCGATATCAACCATTATAAACCGGTAATGACTGTCAGCAACAGCCATCAGCACTACCGAAAAATATTGCTTATAATTGAAGTAACGGCTCCCTGAGTGAGGCGGCTTCTTCACACGGATGTGCTTGCCATCCATTGCCCCGATGCAGTTTGGAAACTGCGCTGAAATTTGGAAGCCCTCAGCGATCCGAACCCAATCGTCCGCCTTGGGCTGCGGCATCACCGTCTCTCGGAGTTGCTGCCAGATGACATGGCAAGTGTGACGTACAATCCGCGAGATCGTCGAGGTTCCTAACAGAAACTCAAAATGCAGTGATGCAAAAGAGTTTCCAGAGGCAAGGAATCTGTGGACAAAGGAAAAAGGCATCAGTAAATGAAGGAAACCACAGATTCATGATTGGAGTCGAATGTTGTAAACACTACATGATTGTAAACACCCTATGTGTAGAGAAGCGGAAACCTATGGGACAGGTTCCAGAGGCCCTCTGTGTGGGCACCCACAACCATTGAAAAGTCTAGGGTTTTCCAAAAAACTCCATAGACTTTACAAAGCATTCATCAGCACAGGGCACACTATGAAAACGACAGGCAGCCTGGAATTTCACTAGGCATGTAGGGCACAATGCGAAAAGGCTTAATCGCTAAACTATATTGGACTACAGTATTCATGCAAATTGGCCGTGTGTACATTTTGCATTAAACTGGAAGGATCGGGATTGATATTTCGCATCCCGGTCTCAAAACGGCTCGCCATCACTGCCCCTTGACCATGGTTGCTTAAACTCCCGTTACGGTTTAAAATGCAAAGTGCAAACCCAAATCAGCAAATGGGGTGTGGCCAGGACTACCACAAGTAAGTTCCAACAACTGTGTTTAGCCCCTTTGAAATGCAGATAGTCATGCGCAAGTCCAAAAAGATGAAAACATTAGGCATAAAGAGTACAATAGCAGACAATCGCAGGTGTTGACAGCAGCACAATCCTCCAAAATATGGAACAGACTGGTATCTAGACTTCAAATAGGGTGGTGCACGCAGCTACAGATCCTGACCGAGGAACCCAATTCTTATAGACACCACAAAAATCCAAGGCACCCAACAGCATTTGTAAAAAATAAATAAAAAAAAAGCCAGGTTACAGCCTGCTGGAACATGGCTGACTGACTGACTAAAGCAACCTTTTACAAAACCTACTGGCGAGTGCAGAGGATTCATGGAGTGTCTGGAGGCCGTTAGCTGAACACACGTTTAAAACTTGCACAAAATAAAAAAAAAACTTCAATAATGGATTCTTATGTGGCAGGGAATAAAGGGGTAAAGCAAAAAACTGCTGGAAAAAGTTTGAAACAACAATTAGAAACGTTAAAAAAGCAAACAGTAGCACATGTTTCACAGCAGCCATTTTCAAGCACATGTTACTCCTGACCCAAGCACTGCACATTACTGGGTAAAGTTAAAATGTTCAATATTGCTTACCTCAACGTGACAATGAGCCTTTCAGTAGGAGAAATGCTGCGCCTCATATTGGTGTCCATAAAGGTAAGAACAGTACGTAGAGACGACAGCAAGCGATCAAATGTACCCACTGACATCCGACAGAAGGAATAGAACTTCTCAGGATGCTGCCGCAGATCATTGTAGAGGGTATGGAAGTGTCCTTTCCGGTAGCGTTGGGAAACAATCGGATGGACCCAAAATCGTCGCCGTCTAACAGGTTGCTCATTCAACAAAGGAGTGCGCGGTCCCCATTGCCGACAAACAACCCAATGCAGTAAGAACTCTTCCTCTGAATCCGACATGGTGATACAGCAAAGAGAAGCAGCCAAAATAACCTCTGTACTCTGGAAAGACTACAGAAAATGGCCACAAAACCAAACTCAGGTGCCCTTCATTTATACCAGTATCCAGGGTGGAGCTATTAAAATCACATTCTTTAAACCATCCCATGTTTTATGACGGGCCGCAAAAAAAACGGGAACACGGACACACGGAAGCACAACGGTTGCAAAAACGGTCACGGATCACGGACCAACGGAACCCCGTTTTGCGGCCCGCAAAAAAATACTGTCGTGTGCATGAGGCCTTACCAGGAGAGATTAAAAGGACCTAAACATGTATAGCTTGGAAGAAAGATGAAACAGAGGGGATATGATAGAAACTTTTAAATACATAAAGGGAATAAACAAGGTAAAAGAGGAGAGGATATTTAAAAGAAGAAAACTGCTACAAGAGGATATCGTTTTAAATTAAAGGGGCAAAGGTTTAAAAGTAATATCAGGAAGTATTACTTTACTGAGAGAGTAGTGGATGCATGGAATAGCCTTCCTGCAGAAGTGGTAGCTGCAAATACAGTGAAGGAGTTTAAGCATGCATGGGATAGGCATAAGGCCATCCTTCATATAAGACAGGGCCAGGGGCTATTCATAGTATTCATAGAACTGACTGCCCCTTCAACTTCTGGGTCTCCAAATTGGGCACATGGCCTGAGCTTTACCTTTACGCCTTAGAGGTGCTGGCCTGCCCTGCAGCCAGTGTATTGTCTGAACGTTTGTTTAGCACGGCTGGAGGGGGTTATCACAGGTTATATTTCCCAATGTTTTCAGGTATACCCAAATTTAAACAAATAAATAAATAAATAATAAAAATTAGAGATGGGACGGGGGATTCGTCGAATCCACGAATCCCTCGAATCTTGCTGGATTCGTGGGATTCGTGGACTCGAATCCCGACGTAATTTGCCTGAAATGAATCCAACAAATCCGGTGGGAGGGACTGGGAGGCGGAGCTGGGGGCCGGTGCGTTCACTGTGCTCCGGCCCCTCCGCTCCAGTACAGTTATAAAATGTGTAATTCTGATTAATAATCATGCTGCCCCCTCTGTCTGTAGTATAACATTCAATGAATCTTGCTTACAGGGCTACTGCTATCGTAATGCAGGCCGGCCGGGCAGACGAGCGGCAGCGTCACTGACTGACGTCACCTGCCTGCGCCCCCTGCTTCATTCATAAAGCAGGCGGCTCAGGCACGTGACGTCAGTCAGTCACTCTGCCGCTCGTCTGCCCGGCCGGCCTGCATTACGATAGCAGTAGCCCTGTAAGTAAGATTCATTGAATGTTTTACTACAGACAGAGGGGGCAGCATGATTATTAATCAGAATTACACATTTTATAACTACTGGAGCGGCAATGGGGGGGTCTGTGGATGACACTGTTAAGGGGTGGGGGATGGGTCTGTGGATGGCACTGTTATAGGGTGGGGGGGGTCTGTGGATGGCACTGTTATAGGATGGGGGGGTCTGTGGATGGCACTGTTATAGGATGGGGGGGTCTGTGGATGGCACTGTTATGGGGTGGGGGGTCTGTGGATGGCACTGTTATAGGGTGGGGGGTTTGTGGATGGCACTGTTATAGGATGGGGGGGTCTGTGGATGGCACTGTTATGGGGTGGGGGTGTCTGTGGATGGCACTGTTATGGGGTGGGCTGGGTCTGTGGATGGCACTGTTATAGGGTGGGGGGCTCGGTGGATGGCACTGTTATGGGGTGGGGGCTCTGTGGATGGCACTGTTATGGGGTGGGGGGTCTGTGGATGGCACTGTTATGGGGTGGGGGGGGCTGTGGATGGCACTGTTATGGGGTGGGGGGTCTGTGGATGGCACTTTTATGGGGTGGGGGGGTCTGTGGATGGCACTGTTATGGGGTGGGGGATCTGTGAATGTCAGGGGGAGAGGTGAGAGGCACTATGATACTACTGGCACATTGGGGGAGGCACTATGATACGGGCACATTATGGGGGGAGATGGCACTATGATACGGGCACATTATGGGGGGAGGTGGCACTATGATACGGGCACATTATGGGGGGAGGTGGCACTATGATACGGGCACATTATGGGGGGAGGTGGCACTATGATACGGGCACATTATGGGGGGAGGTGGCACTATGATACGGGCACTTTATGGGGGGAGGTGGCACTATGATACGGGCACATTGGGGGGGAGATGGCACTATGATACCGGCACATGGGGGGAGGAGAGAGGCACTCCGCACTTGATACTGGCACATGATTAGGGGGGCATCTATGGGGACACTTACTGGCACATTATTGGGTGGCACTGTGGGGCCACTTCTTATTGGCACATTATTGGGGGGCACTATGGGGGCATCTACTGAGGCCACAAAGAAGGGGTATTTTATATGGGGGGCTCTGTGTGGGACTAGTATTTTCAGGGGTATTATCTGTTTCTGCAGTATAGTATTGGGGAGCACAGCGGCACAGTATTGGGGGTGTTAGGATGATTTGTCCAGAAGATGGGAGGATGATGGAAAAGTAGTAAACTAAGATTTTTTTTTTGTCAAGCTGCAGAGACGAAAAATGGCTGAAAAATGGTGGTCTGGTCTGAAGGTCTGAAAGGAGAAGATGAGGAAAGATAACATCTACAAGAGACGTCACTGGATGTAAGAGATATGTGGCTGTATTACCCTGTATGTTCTGTAGTGATAGGAGCAGGGGTCATCGCGGTCATATAGTGTGCGACCGTGACTGGGAGGTGGAGGTTCAGACAAACTGACGCGGTCTGACTTTGTTTCTTACACCGTGCGTTCACACAATTATGTACAGGATTCGTAGGATTCGAGATTCGAAAGATTCGATATATTCGAGAACCTTTTCGGATTCGGATTCGAAAAAAATTGGATTCGTCCCACCTTTAATAAAAATAAAAACCAAAACCAAAAACCAGTGTTGGCTACCTCCTCCTCCTCCACCGCTGCTTCCACCAACACCGCCACATCCACTGCCTCCTTAACCTCCTACTCCATATGGACCTCCTCCTCCTAGATCAAGATTATTATTTTTTATTTTTACCTATTTTATGTTATTTTAAGTCATTTCCCTATCCACATTTGTTTGCAGAGCACTAGCCATGCTCTTAACCACATTTTGCTGCCATTTGCAGCCCCCTCGCCCTTTCCATGACTTTATTAGAGACATTTTAGTGCTCAACGGGTCCCCATTGACTCACCAGGAAACAGCTAAGTCACGAATGAGGAAAACAACTTAAACACCAGTTTTGCCAACACCGTATTTTTACTTAAATGTGGTGGTAAAAGCTACCACAGATCCTGGTTACACATGAATAAATTTACATACACCCATCCAGGTGGCTGAGAACCTTGAGCTGTACAGCGCGGCGCCCTCCGGTGGATGCTGGAGGTATGAGCGATAAATTTACCTACTGGCAGGCTCAAACAGACCAGCCATGCCTTACCTGTTATTACCTTAGAACCAGGGACAATTATTTGGGTGCGTGGTGCGGGCTAGCCTGCGGTACAGCACAACAGCTTACAATCTTATTACATGCTATAATATTCCCCCCAATAACTGATCCAATAGCACATGTCTATAGTGTTTCTCCTGACAACATCAGCCTGGCTTGAATTAGTTGTGAAGCTTCTCAGCACTCTGGTGTGAACTGGCACTTTACACGTGAAGTCCTTGTTGTGAGTGGTTAACTATACTTGTGGCCTGACATAAACAGCAAAGCTAACTGACTACAGGCCTGGTCTCAGTCTCTAGGATACTAGGCACCAAAACTGTGATTAAGTATGTGCACGATTAGTTTTACCAACCCTGGTCTGCTTTGTATAAGCTGGTGACTGTTGACGAAACAAGAGTTTCTCCAACAAGCGTGTGATACCACAATGTCTATGGCTTTACTCCTTAGTTCTCATCTGCATCTCTGCAGCAATTCTTTTTCCTCTAGACAAGATCAGGGTCATAGACACAATCAGATCCACTTGGCTGTATCTCTAATCCCTGAAGGATGCTCTCACGCTTGGATGTCGAGGGATTCTCTCCTTGCATAGCTTGCATAGCTCCTGTGTGCTTCTCCCAGACTCACTTACTCTAAGATGGCTGTGGTATCGCTTCCTCTCCATGCTTTGTAACTCGACCCCTGAGAGTTTAACCTCTCATGAATATAGAAATATACAGTCTGTAGCTGTGCTTGAGGAATAGTGGCCTCTTGTGGCCAAACAGCAGAATGTCGGTTAAAATCATTTAACTTAATTTACAAAAAAACAATGTTCACACAATGAGAGCTGTTACCTAATATCACATGTGTACACTTAGGACTCCTTGAAATATATTCCAGTGCCAGTTTTCCAGGATTTTGTCATGAACCTTATTTTAGATGACGTGGTCCAACTTTGGTCCCTGAGGAAGCAACAGCGAAACACGCGCCGGGGTCAGGACTATCTGGTCTGTATATATTGGGCAGCTATCTCTCCTATGTTTACTTCTGTCTCAATGCACTTAGCACTTTACCATGATCTATTGGGGTTCTATTCCCTTGGCACTTGTTATCAGCTATTACTGTAGGAGTTACTGCATTTACTTTATAACATGCTATTATAGTCTTTATTGATTCCTGTGTCTGTATTGCCACACACACATATATGTCTCTTATTAGTATGTTGTTTTTATAACAATAAAGATTTTATATTTTATATTCTATGCGGCTGTGTTGAGTATTTATAGGGGTTTGTGGTTTAATCCTAACCTCACAGCTATTACCGGTTTTGGGCTAGGTTTTTTAATTGGTGTTATGTGGTCCAACTGGGTAGCTACAGATTTGATGTGGGGCTAAACCAGTGAGTACAGTTTAAAGGATTTGTGCATTTTTCACCCATAGGGAATCCAGAGGTCAATACCTTTAGAGTTTTCTTGGTTAGCAATAGCTGATGTCTGTATGGTCTGAAGACACCAATTTGTGGTACTAAGGCAGCTGGCCGCAAATGTAGCCAGGCGGTAAAAAGATAAGGACAGGCAGCAGGTGGATAGGGATGGTCATAAACAAGGCAGGTCAAGAACAAGGATAGCAGAATAAAATAGCACCGTGGCACAATGCAGGAACCTAACAAATCATATTCCTTAAGCCATGTTCAGTGGGGACTTGATCTTCATATAAGCTATGACAGGTGGAGTTCGGATAGAGCAGTAGATCATTTGGTGTGTGCTGGCCCTTCAAGAGCCTAAAGTCAGTGTTAATGCACAGCAGAAGACAGAGTACACATAAAAGAGGACTGGCAGCAAGCAGGAGCCTGGTCATAAAAAGAACGAAGAGCAATGTTACGGGAGTGAGTAAGATGCAGGCCCGAGA